>NC_060011.1:603954-904681 GCF_912999745.1 Papilio machaon
TCGGGAACTGCTAAAGGGATTTCGCTGAAATTTTATATAGATGTAGATAGTCTCGAAGAACACATAGGCTAAAAATAAGTATTCAAGCTAAGTTTTTTTTAATTCCTCCCGGACGGAATCGCGACAGCTATCATACTAATATTATAAATGCTAAAGTTTAGATGGATATTTGTTACAAGGTATCTCCGGAACAACTCAACAGATCTTGATGAAATTTGTCACAGATGTAAAACATAGTCTGGAAGAACACATAGGATACTTATTAAGATTTTTTTCAGTGCAGTCGGAGTCGCGGGTGATAGCTAGTTTATAAATATAATCACACAGCACTTTGCGATAGTATCCACTTTATGTTGAATAGCAGTTTAGTTGATTACTATTTATGCATAATAAATTTTATATAAGTTACCTTTGTAGAACTCAGTCTTTACGTGGACAAGTGAGACCCACGAATATGGCACATAATTGAATACACCTTCAGTCTGCATCTGTAATGTCATTATGGTTCTGAGATCAAAATACAGACAGTAATCAAATTTTAATCATTATCTTGAAAAAAAACAGAGATGAAAATATGTTTAAAATGAAGATTTTTGGCATCAGAAACCCAATATTAATACTTATAATGTAAAGGTTCAATAAAAAAACTAATTTCTCGCTAATTTGAACATCAAGAATAATTAAAAAAAAATGATAAAACTGTTCACACTATTAATTGCTTAAAAATTGCATAATATTTGAAGTTTTTACGTAATAAAAAACAAAGAAATTAAAATTTTAGTAACACCGCCATCTAGCGACAAATAAATTTAAAAACAGCGCCATCTAGTGGACAATACAGGCTAATATTATCTTATTCAATTTTGACATGTTACTTTATCGTATAGCTGTTTGTAGACGTGTGCGAGCTGAGCACTCTCCTGTGCTAGGTCTAGACACATGTCGAGGTCTGCAGGCAGCGCCTCGCCGCGCGCCTCCCGCGCCTGCAGCTGCAGCTTCTCGAACAGACACTCGCGAGCTTGCGCCTGCAATACAAAATTAGTTGACACTGCCATCTAGTGACGTGGATTTGTGACAAATATATTTGGAACAACGCCATCTATTATTTTAAAGACAATTTTTTTAAAGGAGATTATTAGTTATTATAGTCTTAAATTATATTATAACCGGATCAACGATTCTTGATGAAATTTGGCACAGATGTAGAATATAATTTGGAAGGAAACATAGGCTGCTTATTTAGTTTTTTTTTTAAATCCAGGCTGACGGAGTCGCGGTCGACATCTAGTATTATTATAAAGTATGTAAATAGCAATAAAAGATAACTATTGCAAGTATGACAGATCACATGCAACTCTTATGCCCTCTATTAATAAAATTATTTTAAAAAGCAGCGCCATCTATTGTTTTTAATTTTTAATGGTAGTTAAAGATTCTTCTGTATTATATTATAGCTATAGACCGCGACTTCGTCTGTGCGGAATTTAAAAAAAAAAGCGTTGAAAAGTGTCTGTAACAAAATTTCATATAAGATTAAATAAGTTATAAATATATATCAAACATAACCAAGATCTATAAAACCATTTTGGAGATACATTCTATCATCCATCCATACATTCGACTATTAGTATGTCTGACCGTCATAAGTGTGCCGAGTACGAGCAAGGTGTCCGCAGCGAGGTCTACTGAAGGTGCATTGGTAAAGTTCTCATGTATATAGCGGAGTGCACCAGCAGCTCGCAGCAGCGCATCCACTGCACCATCAAGACCAGAACATGTCGTACGTTCCTAACAATAAACATATTCTAAGATAAACAAGCAGAATTCACAGATAAATTAATTAAGAACGGTTTAATTATCTATAATTGTCGGTGTCGGCACCGACTAGTTTTAAATCCGTCGGACTCATCGGATTTCGCCGACGCGATTTTAAAGTTCTCAAAATAAATACTCGACCTGAATATGGATCTCCGACGGGTCAGAAACTAGTCGGTGCCGACACCGACAATCATACGAGTTAAACCGTTCCTAATTAATTTATTATTATGTCTCGATAGACAGGGAATTGGATTAGAAAGGAATAGACAAGTGATGCAATTAAAAAATCAAAAAACATTTTTTTTAAATAATTAAGATGTCTCTTAATATGTAAAGAAGAGATTTGTTAATTTCTGCTGAATTGGTCAATTTTCTTACTTTTATTTGTATGACAGATGTAATATGAGAGTATATCTGTGGACCTAGCACGAACAATTGTGACAATCGCCTTCGCATCGCCATCATGAATTATATCAAGATTATTATGAGATTTTGGTCTACTTTACGATACCTACTGCACAAAATGTAATACAAATCTTGACCTTGATGCCGGAGGTCTTATTTTAGTCCTCCCCATCCAACCATTTTAATACAAATTGGGTTTGACGGAGAAGGGAATGCATTAAAAGGGGGGATATTCTCTTTCAGTGCGTCCTACGTCATTTAGAGGTAGAAACGCATCTGAAATTGCAGATATTAATGGGCAGCGATCGCTTCGCTATTTCGGCGAATTAAGGTGGAGGTTCGCTGGTTTGATACCTATGAATAAATATAACAATAACTGTGACATGTTTAAATCATCACCTGTTTAGCACCTATCTGTGTATATATACCAGCCATGTTGAAGAGCACGCAGGCCTTTTCAAAAGCTACAGTGCGCTGACATGATGGTACACCTACAAATTATTACAAAATTTCATATAAATATATCAATTACAGTAATCTAATAAAAAAAACTTGAGAGATGTCAAGGTACACCCGGATGGAACGAAGTTCCTTTCTATTATTTAGTGAAGGAACCAATGTTTATTCTATGAATAAAAAAACTTAAGTCTTCACAAGAAGTACATTTTATTTCTATGAATTTTCGTTATATATTGTCACGTCGTTGCCATGGTGAAGTAGCGCTCATTCGTCGTTAATATACTTAGTATAGCAAAAAGTGTCGTGACAACTTTTCGTAAGAATTTTTTCCGTCTAGCCCCCTTTCACAACGCGCGATAAGGAACTTCGTTCCAAAAACAAACCATATCTATGTATAAAAAATAAGAATTCAAAAGGGTCACAATGAGTAACTTTTCGTTACATGAGTGGGATAGAAAATATAACACACAGTGAATGCAAACGAGACAGCTATATACAATTAAATTCATTGCACTTAATAGCTATTTAATGTGACAATCTTTAAATCTACTTGAACTCCTCCGAAACGGCTTGACCGATTCTCATGAAATTTTGTGAGCATATTGAGTAGGTCTGAGAATCGGCCAACATCTATTTTTCATAACGCCCCCCCCTTTTTGTTTTTTTTTTAACTGCGCGCGGACGGAGTCGCGGGCGACAGCTAGTATTATTATATATTTATATTTGTTACCTGTTAAAGAGTCGAACCACTCGAAGTATACGCCCAGGGAGCGGTCTGGTGGAAAGAAGCGTCGTTCAATGAAATATAGCTGGTTGTAATACTTGAACAATAACGCCACACCCACTGTAGAACGGACTGGGGTTCGCATCGCCTGGAATATATCACAGGTAATATAATGGTAATATTCCGGTAATATTATAAGGTTACAATCATGCCAAAAGTCCTATAAGTTATTTCGAAAAAAGGATGATAAGGTAACGCACGCTTCAACGGGTTCGTTTTTACCTAACTTTTTGATAATGCCACTTGAGGAGTAAGTCAGTAGGAATAGGCCTAGGAAGAGATGGATTGCGTGAAAGGTTATATAATTAAAGAAGAAAGTGATGATTAGATATGAGCAGATCAGTGAATCAGTTCAGCTCAATTTGTACCTCTAAGGATTTGCGTTTTGAGCTGCAAACTGTTACTCGCCAAGTAGATCGTGGCTCGTCAACTTAGTTGTTGAGCCACAACTCAACGGTTCAGGTTTGTGAGTTGAACTTTTAAACCGGTTCAGAACTGATTTACACATGACTAGTGATGAGTGAAATGGAGATCGAACTGGAAGAGGAAAACCTTTTGCTCTACCATATAGAGTTGTATAAGGAAAGCGAGATGTTATGGATCATACCTGTCTCATGTCCATAAAGTCAGAGATGGCGTCCTCGTAAGCAGCAGCGTCTTCGCTGTAGTGCTCCAGGATGAAGTCTTTGAATGGCTCACGGAAGTCCACCTCCTTCGTCTCTTTCAGACCCAGCGGGATCATCGGCATCAGGCATTCTTTGCTGATAAAAACATATAAAGTTCGTGCTGTTTACTTGTCAGTTTTGTACCTCTGGTTTGCGATTACTTCAAATTATATTATCTAGTTATATGAATTTTTAAATATATTTATTGAAAATTGTACTGTATTACAAAGTGTTATGGGTCAAAATGTATGGATGATAAGATATGACAAAAAAACTGTCTGACTACCGGATACATTATTATGAAGGTACACTGTGGCGGTTTAATTTAAACGCGGAAAGCGTTTTTTTACTGTGTATCACAATTAATTATAGTGATGTAAAACTTCATAATATTATTACTTTTTTGGAAGTGACATTGCACTTTTTCAATTACTATTTCGTTCGTCAAGAGCGTTACTCACAAGCGCGGCATGCGACATTCACGGGTAGGTACCGTTTCTACTGTAGTAATAAAAAAAACTTTAGATAATGTTATGTGTTTTTATTAAAGAACGATGGGTGATAAAGTGTTACAGCATTGTAAACTAATAATCCTTACTAATATTATAAATGCGAAAGTAACTCTGTCTGTCTGTCTGTCTGTCTGTCTGTCTGTCTGTCTCGCTTTCACGCAAAAACTACTGAACCGATTTAAATGAAATTTTGTACACAGATAGTCTAGAGCCTGAGGATGGACATAGGCTACATTTTAACGCGAAAAAGGGGTTGTAAGGGGTTGAAAGTGGGGGTGAAAGTTTGTATGGAATTATCGTCATTTTTACAGGTAGAAGGTTGAAACTTATTTTCAAGGCTAATTTGATAAAGATAAATATGAAATTAAATTTTTGGAAAAATTTTACCCCCAAGGGTGCTAAATAACAATAGGGGATGAAATTTTGTTTGGCAATATATTCGGTTTTGGTGAATGTTTTGTTTAATATGCTTTGCTGTAACCCTTACCAATATTTAGTCTAGAGCCTGAGGAAAGACGTAGGCTACATTTTAACGCGAAAAAAGGGTTGTAAGGGGTTGAAAGTGGGGGTGAAATTTTGTATGGAATTATCGTTATTTTTACAGATAGAAGCTTGAAACTTATTTTCAAGACTGCTAATTTGATATACATAAATACGAAATTAAATTTTTGTAAAAATTTTAGCCCTAAGGGTGCAAAATAATAATAGGGGATGAAATTTTGTTTGGCAATATGTTCGGTTTTGATGAATGTTTTGTTTAATAAGTTTTGCTGTTACAATTACCAATTTTTAGTCTAGAGCCTGAGGAAGGACATAGGGTACATTTTAACGCGAAAAAGGGTTTGCAAGGGGTTGAACGTGGGGGTGTAAGTTGGTATGGAATTATCGTGATGTTGCGGACCTTTTTGCTATTTTGATAGCTTATGTAGTTTTCTATTATTGACAATCACATTTTAATATTGCTTCTTGACGTTTGGCTGTCGATTACCCTTGTTCTTTCTATTTCTTAATTATTTGTTATTTATTTAAATATAGTCATTTGCAGAATTTATTGGTTTGTTCATTCATTTTGTTCGTTTCATCTTGAGCACGAGCAGGAGCTCGCTGAAAATGAGAGGCGGCGTGAGCTACAGCTGGCCGAACGCGAGAGGCAGCGTGAGCTACAGCTGGCCGAACGCGAGAGGCAACGAGAAAGTCGACTGGCAGCACTCCGTAGGCAGGTAGAGGAGGGCGAACTGCAGGCCGAACTTGCAGCTCTCGACGCGAAAGCCGCGGCAAGTCACAGCAGTCGCAGTGGTTCTGCTAGAGTAAGTGTGGAAAGAACAGAAAGATGGGTACAAAGTTTAGGACAGCCAGTTTGCGTTGGCGAAAATACAGGTAATAGAGGCATTCCCGCAGTAGGGCGCGAGCCATTAGTGGTTCCGCCTCCCGGCCACCAGGCATCTCTGCCGGCCACTGGGTCAACTGCATCCCCTATTAACAGTTTTGTTCCTCAGAAGCAACTTTTAAACGTCACTAAAGCATCCAACGTGTCCGTGCTATGCGTTGGCGAAAATACAGTTTTTAGAGGCATCCCCGCAGTAGGGCGCGAGCAATTAGTCGTTCCGCCTCCCGGCCACCAGGCATCTCTGCCGGCCACTGGGTCAACTGCATCCCCTATTAACCGTTTTTTTCACCAGAAGCAACTTTCAAACGTCACGAGGACGTCCGAGGCGGCCGTGCTATGCGTTGGCGAAGATACAGGTAATAGAGGCATTCCCGCAGTAGGGCGCGAGCCATTAGTGGTTCCGCCTCCCGGCCACCAGGCATCTCTGCCGGCCACTGGGTCAACTGCATCCCCTATTAACCGTTTTGTTCTCGTTGGCGAAGATACAGGTAATAGAGGTATTCCCGCAGTAGGGCGCGAGCCATTAGTGGTTCCGCCTCCCGGCCACCAGGCATCTCTGCCGGCCACTGGGTCAACTGCATCCCCTATTAACCGTTTTGTTCTTCAGAAGCAACTTTCAAACATCACAAAAGCGTCCGAGGCGGCCGTGTTAACGCGACCGCTCATATCCACGGAGCTTGATCAGAGTAGCCTGCTTCAAGCTGTTGCTGACACTGCAGCTGCGGCCAAGGCGCTTGCTACTTCGCACCGTCATAAACATAAGATAGAATTGTTTCCTTTCGACGGAGATGCCTTTACATGGCTACATTTTAAACGTATTTTTGATTTAACCAAAAGCAATTTTTCAGATATTGAAAATATTAGTAGGTTACAAAATGCACTTCGCGGCGCGGCCCGAGATGCAGTCGCGTCACTGTTGCTGGCTACAGACGACCCGACCGATATAATTAGAGCTCTGGAGGAGAACTTCGCTCGCCCTGAAACTATAGTATTTAAGGAAGTCTCCGCTCTAAAAAATTTACCACGTTTGGGAAATTACTTAAAAGAATTAATTACGATAACGAATAAGGTACGTAATTCTATATCTTCTTTTAGGAGGCTCTATTTATCCCATTTTGGCGTGTACCATCCTTGGAAACGTAAGCTTCGTGTAGTTCACGACGCCGCAACCACGAATGAGGGCGTCAGCTTAAACTCTTTGTTGCTACCTGGTCCAGACCTGCTTCAGCCATTGTTTAGGTATTTTACTTCGGTTCCGCGAGGGCCGTATTGCTCTCACTGCTGATATCTGGGAAATGTTCCCTCAAGTAAGGATCAGGGAGCAAGATAAGGACGCTCCAATAGTTGTAAAGGGTCGAATTTTATTTCAACAAACGTGGAGGTCTAATGTCGACTGGGACACCGAGTTCCAACCACGGAAGCATTAAGGTGGTCTGATTGGTTTCAAGAGTTGTCAAAAGTAACTTCTTTGGAAATTCCGTATTGGTATTTTAACTCTAAAAACTCTGAACCAACTCAGAGGCAGTTACACGTTTTTGCTGAAGCAAGTGAGCTCGCGAACGCGTGTGTCGCTCATTGGCGTCTTTTGTACTCAGACGGCAGCATCGAGCCTTCTCTCATCTCTAGTAAGGCAAGAGTTACACCCTTGAAACCTACCTCTATCCCACTTTTAGAGCTCCAGGCCGCTTTAATAGCTTCTCATCTCGCGGTCACCTTTAAGGACAGTCATAGAAAACAACCGGCACATACTTTCTTTTGGACTGATTCTATGACAGTCCTTCAATGGTTACGTAGTGGCGCGGGTTCTTTTAAGCCTTTTGTTGCCCATCGTTTAGGCGAAATTATTGAAAACTCTTGCGCCAGAGACTGGCGATGGGTACCAACAGACTTGAATGTGGCGATGGCGCTACCAGAACGCAATCAATTAACCGCGACGCGTAACAGATGGTTTCGTGGACCATCTTTTCGTGTTAAATCCGTTGAGGACTGGCCTACATAGCCGAGGTATCACCAAATACCGATGAACTCAAGACCAATAGTTTTGAGTTGGTCGGACTAACTTCCTTTGTCGAAGAGTTACCGAAACCTGTCACAGCTATTTTTGCCAATTTTAGTAATTGGCAGCGCTTATTACGTGCCACAGCCCGGGTACTTCAAGCTGCGGCAAAGTTTGGTGTAATTTTGGCTTCCTTTAGAAATTCTAAATTGAAAGGCGATGTTGTTTGTGCCCGCCATCCTTCAGCGTCCACTACCACTACCCTACCGCCTCTTAGTGCAGATTTAATAAAGGCCGCTGAAAGGCAAATTCTGCAACGAACACAGCTCGAGAGCTTTTCCATAGAATTTCTTCATATCATCCTCCGAACAGTCGTTTCAGAAAACTGTCACCCGCTTTGGGAGAGGACAAATTACTGCGGTTAGCCGGAAGAATTAAAGCCGCAGAAGGCATTGATCCTGACACACGCTTCCCCATCCTTCTTGACGGTCGTCAGCCAGTAGCTAAAGATTGTCTACTCTGCAGAATAAGAAAGTCCTTGCCGATGAACCCGAAAACAGGAGATCTGCCACCTGAAAGATTAGATGAACCCGAAAACAGGCGATCCGCCACATGAAAGATTAGCTCACCATCGACAGCCTTTTACTTTAACGGTCCTGGGCTACTTCGGCCCCATAAGCGTCACTATCGGGCGCAGGCATGAAAAACGTTATATGGCCCTTTTCACCTGTTTAACTGTCAGAGCTCTTCACCTAGAGATGGTACATAGTCTATCTACTGACTCCGCTATCCTGGCTATTAGAAGGTTCATTGCAAGACGGGGCTCTCCAAATACTGTTTTCTCGACCAACGGAACCTGCTTTGTTGGTGCCAATCGCATTCTCAGAGAGTTCTACCGAGAAAATGTCGAAGATTACACAAGCACTCAAGGTATACTCGGGAAGTTCACCCCACTTGCGACACCTAAATTTGGAGGATGTTGGAAGCGCTTGGTACGATCAGTAAAGTTGGCTCTGAACGCAACATTAACCGAACGAGCTCCGAAAGAAGAAACCCTAAGCAGTTTACTAGCCGAGGCAGAAGCCATTGTCAATTCAATGGCGCGATAAGGGTAGTGGACGTTGCAACAGCAGGGGGAACGCTACACTGACCCGTACGAAAGCTGGTTAGGCTCTCCACCTAAGGCCTTGACTGACCTTGGTTTGAATAACCAGTTTGTGCTTAGCTGCACGAGGGGGAGGATGTTGCGGACCTTTTTGCTATTTTGATAGCTTATGTAGTTTTCTATTATTGACAATCACATTTTAATATTGCGTCTTGACGTTTGGCTGTCGATTACCCTTGTTCTTTCTATTTCTTAATTATTTGTTATTTATTTAAATATAGTCATTTGCAGAGTTATTGGTTTGTTCATTTCATTTTGTACATTTCAGTCATTTTTACAGTTGGAAGCTTGAAACTTATTTTGAGGTTGCTAATTTGAAATAAATAAATATGAAATTAAATTTTTGTAAAAAATTTACGCCCAAGGGTGCTAAATAATAATAGGGGATGAAATTTTGTTTAGCGATATATGAGGTTTTGGTGAATGTTTTGTTTAATATGTTTTGCTGTTACCCTTACCAATATTTAGTCTAGAGCCCGAGGAAGGACATGGGGCATTTTTTAACGCGAAAAAAGGGTTTGTAAGGGGTCGAAAGTGGGGGTGAAAGTGTGTATGGAATTATCGTCATTTTTACAGTTAGAAGTTTGAATCTTAATTTCAAGGCTTCTAATTTGATGTAAATAATTGTGTAATTAATTTTTTGTAAAACTTTTACCCCCAAGGGTGCTAAATAACAATAGGGGATGAAATTTTGTTTAGCGATATATGAGGTTTTGGTGAATGTTTTGTTTAATATGTTTTGCTGTTACCCTTACCAATATTTAGTCTAGAGCCCGAGGAAGGACATAGGGCACATTATAACGCGAAAAAGGGTTTGTAAGGGGTTGAAAGTGGGGGTGAAATTTTGTATGGATATATCGTCATTTTTACAGTTAGAAGCTTGAAACTTATTTTTAAGGCTGCTAATTTGATATAAATAATTATGAAATTAATTTTTTGTAAAAGTTTTACCCCCAAGGGTGCTAAATAACAATAGGGGATGAAATTTTGTTTGGCAATATGTGAGGTTTTGGTGAATGTTTTGTTTAACATATTTTGCTATTACCTTTACCAATATTTAGTCTAGAGCCTGAGGAAGGACATAGGGCACATTTTAACGCGTTTGTAAGGGGTTGAAAGTTGGGGTGGAAATTTGTATGGAAGTATCGTCATTTTTACAGTTACAAGTTTAAAACTTATTTTTGTGGCTGCTAATTTGATATAAATAAATATGAAATTCAACGTTTGAAGAAATGTTACCCTCAAGTGTGCTAAATAAAAATAGGGAATGAAATTTTGTTTGGGAATATTTTAGAGATTTGGCACGGTCCTGGCACATCTCTCTCTATGTTCTTCTACATCCATACATCAAATCATAGCACGTCGGTTAAGTAAAATAATTAGCCTTAATAAATTCTATCCGAAGACAGAATTTCACGCGGACGAAGTCGCGGGCACAGCTAGTTAATTATAAAACTAAATAATTTTATAACCGCTCCACACGCTACAAACAGCCACAATTATCAAACACGTGCCACATACTGAACACTAACACCCAACACAAACAGGCATCCACACGTTTGTCGAACATCCTTTGATTTGTGGAGAAAAACCGCAGAGACGCCGATCACTGGCACAAAAAGTGAACACCAAACAAAACAGGCAAAACACCAAACGAAAACAGGCAAACACCAATCCACATGTTCATTTTTGCTGTTATTTGCCAAGCGTGCGTAGAGGGCTTTAAATATTACAAAATCGCTACAGCTTATGACTTTATCCGCACTCTTATTGAATCGCTCTCCACACGTCGGCGTATATCAATCAATCAACTAGCGGGATGTAATTCATTGTAACAAAAAATACGCTCCTTATACGACAGTCATTTCACTTTGTATCCGTACGTTTTATTGGGACACTAGCCACGTCAATAAATCTTTGATTAAAAAATAAAAATGAATTGCTCTTCATTGTCAACCATTAACTGCACCCAGAGTCGTATTAAAAGCGCAGATTTCGCATATTATATTAGAATTAAAGAATTTCTCTGTTCATTAACCTTTGATTGGCTGTAAGACTTGATTGACTCACTTCGGTAATATTAAAAAAAATGACATCAGAAGTTGGCGCGAAAAATTTACCGGCCTTTTTGTCCGTCGATTAGAAAGCGTCGATGTGGCAACACTTTCTTTGTAAATCCGACAAGGGTATGGTTTAATTTTGAATTAATTTCTTGCTTTTTACTTTTATTTACCGTAATTTCTAGAACTCAGTACAGTCTTCGAAGTAAACAATAATTAACTAAAATTTCATAAAGTAAATTATACGGATAAAAAAATTACACGAGAAATATTTTTAAATTTACGTCATAGATTATAGAGATCCAGAATGATTGCAAGAACGTCATTTTCTTCTTAACCTTGTCTATTAAAACTGGACAAGTTAATTTGACAAAAAAGCCACATAGCCCCATATACAGGGACATAGCACGAAATATGTACATATAAAAACCACCTCGCGTATAATTAGACAGGAATGGAGACGACGTTTACGTAGACTTAATGTTTTAAAAGAAGTTGTAATAAGTTTGTAGAAGGTACAATGTTGATAATAGGACGAGGTTTATAAAAGTAACAAATAAATATTTTTTATATTGTAGGTTTACTTTATATGTACCTTTTTGAATTCTCAAATAAGTATAAGAATTAGATTAAGTGAGGATTTAAGTTTATATTTTTTAATTCGAATAAATTTATTTGTTAAACATAAAAAAATTACAAATGTTTTGATAATTACGCATTCGTATGAAAAAGCGAAAGTAAACAGTAAAAATTTTAAATCATAAAATTTATTTAAAACATTTTAATAAATTAATTAAAAGATTAAATAAGAAAATCCAAAGACTATAAACGAAAACACATTCGTTATTAAGAATACATAATCTATGACAGTAGTTACGTAACGTCAAAATAATTCGCGTCAAAACTTTTGCCGCAATAAAAATGTCAAAGGATTTTTATAATGTACGTATTGATTGAATTTACATGCATAGATTCTATTCAGTACAATGATGCGAGAAAGTTAACTATTAGTTATTTCGTAACATTTCGTTATACAATACTTTTAGTTATAGAACTGTATATATTTTTCACATACTACAGCAGTTCCTTAGAGCAGATATGTCGTATATCTAAGGGACGACTTTAACTCGATTTTTTTTTTATAAGAGAAGGGGGCAAACTAGAAGCGAGCAATAAAGGATATTTCTTTTGCATAAATATACATGTTCCAAAAGGAATAGATTAAAAATCGTTATTAGCAGTTGCCCGTGACTTCGTTCGCGAGGCATTAATAAAATTCTAGTAATGAATATAGTCTGAATTTTTTAAATGTTAAATTTAAAAATCGGTTAAGTATTTTCGAAGCCTATTCATTGCAAACAAACAAACAAACAAATCACTTTTTAATCTTACTAATATTATAAATGCGAATGTTTAGATGGATGTTTGTTTGAAGGTATCTACAGAACGTCTAAACGGATCTTGATGAAATTCGACACAGATGTAGAACATAGTCTGGAAGAACACATATGTTACTTATAATGTATTTTTTTTTAATTCCGCAGATGGAGTCGCGGGCGACAGCTAGTGTTAGTCTAGATTAGAAAAGTGTAGCGAATAAGCGCCCTCTTTAGGCATATTTTAGCAAGACTTAGATTTCTAAGACAAGAAATTCTTCGTGAACGATTCGAAACACTTTCTGTTGTGTGCCATTTGTCATTGCAGGAATGAAATGTCAGTTACAATATTATACTAAGACTAGCTGTCGCCAGCGACTCCGTCCGCGCGCAGTTAAAAAAAAATGAAAAATAGATGTTGGCCGATTCTCAGACCTACTGAATATGCTCACAAAATTTCATGAGAATCGGTCAAGCCGTTTCGGAGGAGTACGGGAACGAAAACTGTGACACGAAATTTTATATATTAGGTCCTTACATATGAAATTGGCGTTTTGTATGGGAGGAACAAAAGTCGAATATTTTTTAATGTAATATATTTAATTAATCAAAGTATGAACCATTATTTTCTATGCACTTTTGCCATCTCATAGGTAGTTCATTTATCCCTTTACTAAAAAAACCAGTCAGACGGGAATCAATAAAATCTTTGAAGGCGATTTGGACTGCCCCATCGGAGTTGAATTTTTTCCCTTGCAAGAAGTTATACAAATTTCGAAAAAAAATGGTAATCTGTTGGAGCAAGGTCCGGGGAGTACGGAGGATGTCTTAGACTTTCCAATTGTAGCTCTTTTAATTTAGTAGCCGTCTGTTGCGCAGTGTGTGGTCTAGCGTTGTCGTGAAGCAGCAGTGGCGTGGAGCGATTGACCAGCCTAGGTTGTTTAGCCGCTAGCTTTTCCATCATGGTTTGCAATTGCTGACAATAGACATCAGCCGTAATAGTCTGGCCAGATTTGAGAAAACTGTAATGAACAATACCGGCACTAGTCCACCAAACGCTTACAAGTAACTTTTTTGGGGTTAATTTTCGCTTGGGGCAAGATTTGGCTGGCTGGCCAGGATCCAACCATTGCGCTGAGCGCTTCCGATTATCGTAAAGAACCCATTTTTCATCACAGGTAATGATTCGGTTTAAAATACCTTCATTATTGTGCCGGTTTAGTAATGTAACGCAACAGTCGACGCGCGTTTGCCGGTTTGCTTCAGTCAATTCGTGAGGTACCCACCTTTCAAGCTTTTTAATCTTCCCAATTTGCTTCAAGTGAATTAAAACAGTTTTATCACTAACATCGCAGCCTGCAGCTAACTCGGACGTGGTTTGCGATGGATCCGCTTCCACAATAGCCTTCAACTCTTCATTATCAACTTGAGTCTCAGGCCGTCCACGGGGCTTGTTCTGCAGATCGAAATTTCCAGAACGAAAAGTTGGAACCAAAAACGAACTGTGTTTTCTTTTGCAACACGACCGCCATACACATCATTCACCCTTCGAGTCGTTTCCGCAGCACTAGTGCCACGGCGGAACTCGTACTCGTAAATAATGCGATATTTTAAGTTTTCCATTTTGTAAAATGAGTGACGCAAACAGAAAAAAACAGAAGAAAAAAAACAAATGAATGACGGTCATCGAACCACAAATACATGAGTCTATAGCTGTACAAATTTGAATTTGGAATTCCTTACCAAAGAGGAGAAATTCGTGATTAAAGTGGCCAGTACGAAAAACGCCAATTTCATATGTAAGGACCTAATATTAGATGAATTTGTAAATTAAGACTTTATTTTGTCACTGCGGAAGTCCCGTAATATGAATTTTTCATATTGATCCAATACTTATATGGTCATCCTTAGTAACTAATAAACGAGTCCAATTAGTACTATAGTGAAAGCAAAAAAAAAAACGAAAAATAATAAAAGGAACGTCGGTGGCTCAGGGGTTAAACACTTGACTTGTAATCTGCAGCGGCTAGGTTTGAATCCCGCCATGTACCAATGTGTTTTTCGAGTTTCGATTTATACATGTTCATTTATCCGACGTTCTTACGGTGAAGGAAAACATCGTGATGCGATACGCACATATATGCAAAAAGACGGCGACGCGGCTCCCGTCATGTTCCGTCTCCCGAAATGGCGAGTTGTTTGCGGAGGTTCGTTTGGCCACGCTAAATGGAGGTCTGTAATCTCTACCTACCCCTCTGGGTTACAGGCGTGAATTGTGTGTAGCTGTTTCTTAGCGTTATGTTAGTGGCATTGTTATCTCATTTTTAATATTGCATTTTTTTAACACTTTTAAGTCGATAACTATTACCCTAGTTAGTAAAAAAATCTTACATCTCTACTTTAGATATCTGTCGAAAGCTGTCGTATGATCACTCTCCAACCTAATAAGGTATCTTGGGCTATAAGGTTTCTAACACGTGCGTAAGTTTCACTAGTTTTCTCAATAAGTAATCTAGTATTAGCCTTTTCAAATATCTTAGCGGCCCAAGGTCATTGGTGCTCTACTCTCGCATTCCGATACGCCCCAACACACCCGATGTGTTCTGCGCAGTGCTTGTGATGTTAAAGCCACCAAGATATTTGAAAATAATCATTCCTGATAATTGTGGCATTGCCAAATGACTAATTTTCCCTTTTGTTTGTAGAGTAATATACCTTAGAAGATAATGTGAGGGTTGATTATATTTTTACAAAACTCAAACTCGTGACTTCTTGAGATCTGAACGTATGGACCAATTTTACAGTTAAAACAACATCATTATGCACACATTCAATTAACATGCCTATTGAGAACCTATAGTTGTAGTTGTTGAATAATTGAATATTTTGTAATTATAACTTACTAGCTAGACACTTTAAGTGTCCCTTACTATCAAGGGACACCCGGATGGAACGAAGTTCCTTTCAATTAATTAAAGAACCAATGTTTATTCTATGCATAAAAAACTTAAGTCTTCACAAGAAGTACATTTTATTTCTATGAATTTTCGTAATATATTGTCACGTCGTTGCCATGGTGAAGTAGCGCTCATTCGTCTATAGCAAAAAGTGTCGTGACAACTTTTCGTAAGAATTTTTTCCGTCTAGCCCCCTTTCACAACGCGCGATAAGGAACTTCGTTCCAAAAACTTTGTTATCTTGTGCGAGCGATTCAGGCCGTGCGTAGAAATAGCACTAGTGACTCCTTACAAAATAGGTTCTAACCTATCGTTCTGGTATAGTTCCACCGAGGAGTTGAGCTCTGCGAGTTGCTCCTTCAGCAGCTGTAGGTTGGAGTTGACGAAGCTCAGCTCCAGCGCCACCGTCTCCCGCAGTTTGCGGTTCGTCGTTGCCTGGAACATAATAAATATATTTGTTTGTAGTTAATTTCCATTGAGTCCCTCCGACTGTCATGTCCTGGAATAGATTTCTTTTTCTAGCTAGTTCCGCGTTTCCTCTGATCAGTATTTGTACCGGAGGACATATTTTAATCCTCTTCTTGCTATTTTAATAATAAGGAAAAAATGAAAACGGGAGATTGATTAGGAATATCTGTTCGTCCATTAAAATCTGCAACCTTTTAACTTCGCTAAGGAATATCAGGCCGCTTGCTTAATTGACACCTTTTACTGAAAATAGTAATGTGAATAAAAAGATGTAAAAAACTTTTTTTCTTAAATGTTGGTAACCCCTGCTTATTGTGTTTGACTAATTAGAGAAGCGTAAAAACCTGTTAAGTTCACTTACGATTTCCGGTCAAAACAAAGACTTCCGAGCAATGACTTCAAACAGTGCGAACAAACAAACAAACAAACAGAAGGAACACAACGAACCGTAACACCCCTGAGGTTTGAGGTTTACGAACTTCAACCTTGAATATATAGTCTTTGGAACTTCGTTAAAAAATATAGTGGAAATAGAAAAATTTATATACGTTGGATAATGGCAAAAATAAAAAAAACAACTCCGAATCTCTGATAGCCACCTTTAATCTTTTACGTCCAGTCAAAGAATTTAATTCACTTCCCACATAGGATAGAATATCGTTCAGCAAGTCTTCATCATGTGGAGACAAAACTGTCAATTGTACAGTTTAACTGACAGTTACAATTTTGCCTATACACGTACGTCTGAGCAGTTCAGTCGTTCAGTGTACCAAGATAACAAAATACAACAGTTTACCTTGAAAAGATTTTCAGCGCCTGCGCGTAGTCTCAGCTCCTTGTTGATCTCCTGGTTGAGTTGACAGCGGCGCGTCTGCAGCCGGCCGCGGCACGTCGCCACGCGAGGGTCAGAGCCCTACGACAATTAAAAATGAACTTTGAATATATATAGATAAAGCAGGAAATACAAGGAAATTCTTCAAAGAAGTGATGCTTTGTATCAGAAGTACGTAACAATATAATGCAGGCTGATGTTATACATAAAAAAGTATCAATGTATAATTGGCATGGCCGTGAGAATTGATGTATTAACTTCACACTTTGTATTACATTACCGCTTTTTGTAACACATGTCGTATCAAGGAAGTCGTTAGCGCGTAATGTAACAACAAAAAGTAATAGGGTCGACATGAACACATAACATAAGAAGGATGACGAAACGAGCAATTTAAATTAAAAAAAAAACTATATAACACTAATGAAAAATAGGATTTGAAGGACGTCACTAGTCTTCCTGCCTATATTTACGATTTGATATGTATTACAAGATTCTAATTTTATGGTAGCTCGAAATTAAGTGCGAAAGTATCGCTTCACAGTTGGGTGCAACTACCACTGCTGTTGTAAGAAAGCCTTACATCCCGCCTTTCTCAACTCTGTACACCGCCGCGTGCAAAGTTCAAACCGTCATTAAGTTTGGATGATACTATACTACTACAAAATTGCCTTGTTATTTCTTACTAGCTTTTTTTACTAGATTTTACCCGCGACTCCGTCCGCGCGGAATAAAAAAAATGCACAAGATAAAAAAGTTCCTATATCCGTCTCCTAGTTCTAAGCTACCTCCCCATAAATTTTCAGCAAAATCAGTTCGACCGATCTTGAGTTATAAATAGTATAACTAACACGACTTTCTTTTATATATACAGATATCATAAGGTGGCAAACGAGCATACAGTCACCTGGACTCGCTGAAATAGTGAAGCTACCGCTGCCTATGGACATCTGCAATTGCGTATACGTTGACCACGTTAATCAACGAAGAGGACGCATAGAAATAGGATATTTCTCCTTCCCATTTTCTTATATGAAAAGGGTGGGAAGGGAACGTGGACTAAAATTAGACCTCTGGCAAGCACACTCATCAAACGAAATGCGGAAATTCCTTCCACTGTACGTCTGTCTTTTGTGTGGTGGTGTAT
Source organism: Papilio machaon (assembly GCF_912999745.1). Lineage (NCBI taxonomy): Eukaryota > Metazoa > Arthropoda > Insecta > Lepidoptera > Papilionidae > Papilio > Papilio machaon. The sequence continues at coordinate 621,986 of NC_060011.1, forward strand.
TTCACCGATTGATCCGGCCAATTCGTGCACACAACAAATATTGTTGTTGCGGGATCTACTATTACATGTCCCTTATACGTGATATTTAGCGTTATGACGTAACAATTCTTTAGTTCGAGGTATGAGATATTGTGAAGATTTCGCGCACGCGTTGTGCGTGGACTTTCTCCTGTCGAATGTCGATGTTGATCAATGATCGCGTGACGTTTCACTCAAACTCTCCTCTCACATATGAAGACATTTACGGATTCATCAGAAATTCTTTACCGTAAACAGAAAATACATACTAGAAAACATATTTTTAACTCTTTAATTTCCTTTACAAAACAAAGATAGCAATAGTAACGGTTTAGTTTAGACCCTTCGTACACAAAGAAACTTAAATCTTCAAAAATTAGCGTCGCGAGTATCCTTGCACAACGTTGAATAGTCGACGGGACTCGTCTATTCTGTTATTATAGGTATTACGGTAACATGGCTAACACGAATTTACAAAATATCAACTGTATTAATTTGCTCTCCCATCTTGAAAATCGTAGCGACTTTTCTCATAGCGAGCTTGATAAAGCAGCGAACAACTTGTTAAGGCGACGAAAGAACAAAATGTCGATGACGCGTACCTATGTGCTACTAAAATTGTATTACGTAAATCACCAGATTTGGAAGATTTCGTATGAGTATTGTGTCTAAAATTTGAAAAAACCCGTATTCAAATTGAAGACCGTATGCATACAAATGTGAAATTGATATCTCTCTTATTCTTTTCGAGAAAAGAGAGATGTAAATATTGTTTCGCACAATTGTTTCGGCAGTGGAACTCTACAGTTATAGTTTTACAAAGCAACATTTTAATATGTCATCCATAGACTACGGGATGTCAAGATTTTGATCAACTGTTTACAAATACTGGCCGCGTTCGCCCAAACATCCGTTCAAAGTTCCCACGATTGTTGCTTTTAAAAGTTTATTTAACCGCAACTAACTATATCAACGTAATACAACCATATCAACGTTTGTACAGCTGTCTATGGAAGTCTAAAATTATATAAACTTTTTGAAATAAATTGGTAATTACTAAAAAGGTCAGTAAAAGGTTATAAGCACTTATAATCGATAAATCGAGAGGAAAGAAAACCATAATCATTATTTACTTTTTTATATCATAAATACTTTTTTTTATAAGAAATAGCAGACGTATAAAATACATTTGGAATTCTTAAAAAAAAACTGTTTAGCATACTCATTGATAACTTTCAATTTTTAAACTTACCCAACTACTTTAGTTTTCAACTCACGTCTTCACTGACTGTGCTTGGGGCGTATAAAACATCGTTATAATTCCGGGGACGGCAGCGAAGTGTGAATAATATTGATCAACTTAAACTGCATAACTTACTTTGAACTTATATGACCCATATGATTAACGGTAATATGACTATCGAACTGAGAATTGTTTAAATGAGTTGGAAGTCACAAGCTCTGCGAATGTGAAAGTCGCTTAGCGCCGAGTTTCGAAGATTTACGTTACCTTGTGAACGTTACCTTACTTTATCGAAGTTCTAGCTTTTTACGTTACCTTGTGTACGTTACCTTACTTTATCGAAGTTCTAGCTACTAAAGTTCTAATAAACAATACTGAACAATGGTGATCCAACATTGAGACACATAAAGTATGGTGGTAATTTGAAGTTATATTTCATAATGATTACTTTAACGAGGAAAGATCAAATTGTGCTATTGTAAAGTTGGCTTCATTGTTTGTAGGAATTGTATTAGTAGGACTTAAATTCGTATTTGAAATTTGAGAATAAACAATCATACCCTAGTTATATTTCAATTGCTTCCCTGTAGCCTGTGGGTAAAAATACCAATGTTTCATACATTGACAGCCAAAAATAAAAAATAATTTTACTCTTCTATATAATAATTTGGGTATCAGCAATCAGATGCGTAATTTATCCTTACAATCTTTGTAATAATACAAACTAGCTGTCACCCGCGACTCCATCCCGCGCACAATTAAAAAAAAAAGCAGCTTCTGTTCTGTTTTCTTCCAGATCATGATCTACATCTATGCCAAATTTAATCGAGATACGTTCTTGAGATACCTTCAAACAAACATCTATACATCCATCCAAACATTCGCATTTATAATATTAGTAAGATTAGGGAATGTTTATATGTATAGATGGATATTTGTTAGAAGTCATTTTCAGTACTGCTAAAAAGATGTCGCTGAAATTTGGCATAGATGTAGAACATAGTCTGGTACAACACAAAGGCTACTAATTACGTTTTTTTCTTTATTAACTAACGCGGACGGAGTCCCTGTTGACATCTAGTAAACTTTAAAGAGTTAGTTTTGAAATAAAGAACCTCTGGTAGATAAATGTAATATATAAAATTCTCGTGTCACAGTTTTCGTTCCCGTACTCCTCGGAAACGGCTCGACCGATTCTCATGAAATTTTGTGAGCATATTCAGTAGGTCTAAGAATCGGCCAACATCTATTTTTCATAACCCCCCCCCCCATTTTTTAATTGCGCGCGGACGGAGTCGCGGGCGACAGCTAATTTAGTAACAAAAATCGATAACAATACGCAAGCAAATATCGATTAATTATTCGATTTCCTAACATTTGAGTGCATTATGCATAATGCATGCACGACAATAATCAATCACGCAATACTACATATTCATTTTGCAAAAAATAATAACGTCACGCTCCAATATTCATATAGCAAATGTTGCCAAATGTATTGAAACATAGCACATTCTAACCGTAGAATTCCACTGCCTTGACACTTGTATTGCTATCTCTGTTTTTTTCAAAGTGAATGAAAGGGATGACAATATGTTTTAAATGCAGATTTAGCAATGGTACCGCATCTATATTTTTTGGGTGCAATAATAGATCGGGTCGACTACACAGAAGAAAGGCGTGAAGTGGAAGCAATTTCTTGCAATTGAATGTGAGTGCCGATGGCCTAATTCCTCTTCCCCTCCCACCATTTTTTGTAAGGAAATGATGGGGACAAGAAGAGGATTTGGCGGAGGAGGGAACGCATAGGAAGAGGGAATATCCATTTTCTTTGCGTCCCCTCCTCCGTTAATTTAAGGTAATGCATCTACAATTGCAGTTTAAAGTGGGCAGCGTTCGTATAAAAAAGATGCAAGTTTTCACTGCAGTCGAAACCCATATTAAGTAAATATAACATACTACTATGCAACTTAAATGGAATATATATTTTTTGTAGCAGAAGATGGCAAACGAATAAACGACCACCTGATTTCGCTAAAATGAATTGACCGCTTCGCAAAGACATCTAAAGACTTATATAATAAGTCAAAAGGTACGTATACAAAGAAGATATTTCGTCTGTATCAAAAATGTTTGGAAAAGGAATTTGGCCTCCTAAACACAATCATCAGACGAATCGCGGAACTACTTCCACATTTAGTATCTTCTGTGTGGTTCGTAACTTCTGTTGACTCTACGCGTTAACTGTTACTGGTTTTACTCCGCTATGCATAAAATATGTTTCTATCTAATGAGGCATGGTTGCATAATATCGACCTCGATAAAGTTCCGTTGACAGTCGGCCATATTTGATAGTATAAATTGCGGGAATTTATAACTTTTTATAGGTTAATTATGTACCTGGTTTTAAGTTTGTACTAACGAGATGTAATTTATATTTATGTAATAATCCCGATGTAATTTATTATTGCATAATAATTAATATTGTAACATAAAGTAATTTGTTAGTTACATAAAAAAATTACTTAATAAGTTGTCGCCCGCGACTCTGTTTGCGATGAATTAAAAAAAACGAATAAGTAGCCTATATGTTCTTCCAGACAATGTTCTACATCAATGCCAAATTTCATCAAGATCCGTTGAGCCATTGCGGAGACACCTTCAAACATCCATCCATCCATCTAACTGTCGCATTTTTTAAGATTTGTTTTAATCTTAACAAGCATACTTATGAATAATAGAAGTGATAGATACAATTCTAGGCTTAAAAAAAAACTTGAGAGGTGTCAAGGGACACCCGGATGGAACGAAGTTCCTTTCGATTAATTAGTGAAGGAACCAATGTTTATTCTATGAATAAAAAACTTAAGTCTTCACAAGAAGTTCATTTTATTTCTATGAATTTTCGTTATATATTGTCACGTCGTTGCCATGGTATAGTAGCGCTCATTCGTCTATAGCAAAAAGTGTCGTGACAACTTTTCGTAAGAATTTTTTCCGTCTAGCCCCCTTTCACAACGCGCGATAAGGAACTTCGTTCCAAAAACTGACCTATATCCCTATAACCCCTAAAATAAAGGAAAGAACACGAAAGGATTGACACTTCAAAAAGAAATAATACTACAGGCGGTAAATACATAATCGATCATTACCCTTCCGTCAGTCGGGCAATATAATGCTATACGAAGTCATTTTCTCCACATTTCACTTAGAAAATCGTGGTGTTCGTTGAATGATAATTGTTCATGGTGTTATGTTGAATAATGCAGACCACGGGGATGGCGAGCGCATTGGTAATTGTACCCAGCGGTGTGCAAAGGTACTGGCTACACTACACAATACTTAGGGTACCATATTGTGGAAACTTCTAGAATATAAATAAGAATTTTCTAGCAATTTTGATGGTTAATGATATTTTTACAATGTCAATTAAAATAGAGGGTAACTTTTGCCCTACTGACAGTGTCTTTAGCATTAGGTGTGTCAGTAAGTCGGAGTAATTGATATTTTAATTTTACTAATATTATAAATGCGAATGTTTGGATGGATGTTTGTTTGAAGATGCCTCCAGAACGGCACAACGGATCTTGATGAAATTTTAGGCTTAGGGAAATTTGTGCACGTATCGGGCGTTAACTACACCAAAAATTAATTATTCGATTACTAATTTCGACATAATTGTCGATAACGATATGAAAGCAATTGTCACAAATATTCGTACTAGGCTCACTGTTTTTAATCTTTTAGACGTTGTTTAAATAATATATATCTTCTAAATACTATGGTAGGCCAAATAAACGGTGGTCTGATATAACAGATAAAGTAGGAAGAGACTGGATAACTATAGGCAGGAACAGAACTGATTGAAAAAAGATGAAGGAGGCCTTCACCCAAAGTGGGGTCCATATATAAATGTATGAATCTAACTATACTAATCTTATATATAAAATTCTCGTGTCACGGCGTTCGAACTTGAACTCCTCCGAAACGGCTTGACCGATTCTCATGAAATTTTGTGAGCATATTCAGTAGGTCTGAGAATCGGCCAACATTTATTTTTCATAACCCCCCCATTTAGATTTTTTTTTAACTGCGCGCGGACGGAGTCGCGGGCGACAGCTAGTATAAATATAAGCAAAACACTAACATTACTAACAAAATACTGCTCTTGTAAATAGTTTATTTTAGATGTGGAAATAAAAAAAGGCTTTATTATTATATTATTATTAAATACTATGATAATATTCACGTTCTATTGTAAACTTAATATAAACAACATACCTAAGCTATGATTAATTGTTTTTTTTTATTTTAAAACTATTATATTTTACAATTTGAATTTAAATAATTTTGTATATATTTTATGGAATATATAAAATTGTGTTTTTAATTAAACATTCTTTTTGTGAATTATTAAATTTTTTAATTTTAAAATAATAAATATTTTATTATTAACTTAATACGCAATCGATTGAAATGAAATTTGTGTTATGGCAACCAAAATGAAAAACTCCAATTGAACAAGAGCCTTATAAACAACTAGCTGTCTTCCGCGACTTTGTCCGTGCGGAATTATAAAATATATAATATAGACATAGTAAGTAGGCTATATATTCTTTCAGACAGTGTTATACATTTTATTCAGATCCAAGTAGCCGTTTTGGTGATACCTTCTAACATCCATCCAAACTTTCACATTTATGATACTAGCTTTTGCCCGCATATTCGTCCGCGCAGACTAAAAAAAATGAATAAACACTCTTTGTATTCTTCCAGACTATGTTCTATATCTGTTCCAAATTTCATCGTGATCCATGCAACCGTCCTCTAGATACCTTCTAACAATTATCAATCCATACATCCAAACATTCTCATACTATTGTTGTGTACGACAGAATATTTCAGGTCCCTTTAAAGTAGGTTTACACTGTATTCATCAACAACAACCTGCCCTTATCCCTATGGAGGGTCGGCACAGTATGTACTACTCCTCCATACATCTCTATAAGCCGTTATATCTGAATTTACCCCCTTCTTACGCATATCTTTCACAAAATCCATCCATTTCTTTGATCTTCCTCTACCTTTATAGCCTACATTCAATCTCATTACTATTTTGTTTATATGAACATCATCCCTAGGTTTACATTATATTATTTTAAAAATTATAGGAACAAGGAAGTAAGATTTAGTCCGTTATAGGTAAGTTAATTGCGAGGCATTGAGGCGCGGCGGGCGAGCGGGCAGGCGGGCGTTACGCGTCGGGTATCGAACCCACTGCCCCTGCACCAACTAACGGTACAAACACTTCCTATACAACTATTAACAATATAGGAGTGCCTGTTTTTGTAATATCGAACAAAATATATATTTGCGTATAATGAAATGTAGATTTTAAATATTTGTCTGTTTGATTTTGACGGGACTTTTATTGGAAGATAATTAGGTTATTTTTTTTAATTCCTTTCTGATGAAATCGCGGTCTACCCACAGTAACGCAATAAATACAATTTTTCTGAATTAAATACTAGAGAAATAAAGAGATTAGTTTTTTTCAATAAACAGATAGCTCATAATAATAATATTAATAGAAATAAGAAAAATCTTACTTAAAATGTAAATTATTATTAAAGATATTCAATTTAGCGTGGGTTTCCACTACCCATATATCCAAACAAAAAAAATTGTTATTTAACCATTGTTTCGGCAATAGTACCTCATGGTTAAATGTGTAATAGCCAAATATTAGGTCCTTACATATGAAATTGGCGTTTTTCGTACTGGCCACTTTAATCACGAATTTCTCCTCTTTGGTAAGGAATTCCAAATTCAAATTTGTACAGCTATAGACTCATGTATTTGTGGTTCGATGACCGTCATTCATTTGTTTTTTTTCTTCTGTTTTTTTCTGTTTGCGTCACTCATTTTACAAAATGGAAAACTTAAAATATCGCATTATTTACGAGTACGAGTTCCGCCGTGGCACTAGTGCTGCGGAAACGACTCGAAGGGTGAATGATGTGTACGGCGGTCGTGTTGCAAAAGAAAACACAGTTCGTTTTTGGTTCCAACGTTTTCGTTCTGGAAATTTCGATCTGCAGAACAAGCCCCGTGGACGGCCTGAGACTCAAGTTGATAATGAAGAGTTGAAGGCTATTGTGGAAGCGGATCCATCGCAAACCACGTCCGAGTTAGCTGCAGGCTGCGATGTTAGTGATAAAACTGTTTTAATTCACTTGAAGCAAATTGGGAAGATTAAAAAGCTTGAAAGGTGGGTACCTCACGAATTGACTGAAGCAAACCGGCAAACGCGCGTCGACTGTTGCGTTACATTACTAAACCGGCACAATAATGAAGGTATTTTAAACCGAATCATTATCTGTGATGAAAAATGGGTTCTTTACGATAATCGGAAGCGCTCAGCGCAATGGTTGGATCCTGGCCAGCCAGCCAAATCCTGCCCCAAGCGAAAATTAACCCCAAAAAAGTTACTTGTAAGCGTTTGGTGGACTAGTGTCGGTATTGTTCATTACAGTTTTCTCAAATCTGGCCAGACTATTACGGCTGATGTCTATTGTCAGCAATTGCAAACCATGATGGAAAAGCTAGCGGCTAAACAACCTAGGCTGGTCAATCCACGCCACTGCTGCTTCACGACAACGCTAGACCACACACTGCGCAACAGACGGCTACTAAATTAGAAGAGCTTCAATTGGAAAGTCTAAGACATCCTCCGTACTCCCCGGACCTTGCTCCAACAGATTACCATTTTTTTCGAAATTTGGATAACTTCTTGCAAGGGAAAAAATTCAACTCCGATGGGGCAGTCCAAATCGCCTTCAAAGATTTTATTGATTCCCGTCCGACTGGTTTTTTTAGTAAAGGGATCAATGAACTACCTATGAGATGGCAAAAGTGCTTAGAAAATAATGGTTCATACTTTGATTAATTAAATATATTATAATAAAAAATATTCGACTTTTTGTTCCTCCCATACAAAACGCCAATTTCATATGTAAGGACCTAATATTTTGATGTATCTCTGAAATACAGTTTTATTAATATTTTAAATAAATTAATTTAACGGATAACTTAAGAAATTTCTTTCATTTGCCAATTATTAATCTTACTAATATTAAAAATGCAAATGTTTGGATGGATGGATGTTTGTTAGAAGTTATCTCCAGAACAGCTCAATGTATCTCGATGAAATTTGGCACAGACGTAGACCGTAGTCTGGAAGAACACATAGGCTACTAATTAGTTTTTTTTTTTGATTCTGCGCGGACTGAGTTACGGGCGACAGCTAGTAATATTGATATGAATTATTAATCAATTTTGCAAAAATAAATACAAATGTCTAAAGAATTTGTTATATTAAGAAACTTATAAATATTAATGATGTTTGTTAATTAATTAACAACTTTACATACATAAACCAGATTCTATGCTGACTCTGTGATACTTCGGGGAAATTGAACGACACCCGACTCATAAAACACTTCAGTCGTTGTTTTAATCAGCAAACTGGGTTCGAATCCCGCCATGTACCAATGTGTTTTTTAATTTACATATGTACATTTATCCAACGTTCTTATAGTGTAGGAAAACATCGTGATGCAACCTGCACATGCGAAGAAGATAGGTGTGAAGTCAACCCGCACAGGGTCAGCGTGTTGACTATTGCCTAGTCACACCTAACTAAGGGGACTCAGAGCCCTTCAGTTGGGACGTAGAGAGCTGAGGATGAATTATTGGGAAGATTCCGTAGCGTGCGTCATAACTTGGTTTTAATTCTCACATGAGTATAATGAATTTTGTGATCAGTGACTTGCTTAAAGTATTGTGCAATTGCTTCGCCATCACTACGCCCTACTGTGTCTAAAATAACAGTTTTGTTATTTGTCGTTAGTTTAACGTTACCGGTTTCCGATTAGGCCATCATATTAGTGATGTTACATATTATATCGTTTATTGCGTAAACTCGATAGTTTATTATGCAAACGATTCAAATCGATGTTGAGCATTTCACGACAGTCCACCGTGAACGACTTCCGTCAGGAAATTAATCTTTTATGTTGTTGTAAACAAACCTTTTAGAAAGTGGATCATGGAAACCATCAAATAGTTTGTTTATTAAACTTGTAAAACTACAATAAAAAGTTAAAGATTATTACTTTTACTGAATGTAATGAATCGGTTTACATTGATCAGAGACGTCGAGTACGCAACACCATTGTTTCAATTTGCCAACATCTGTGTAAACCGGCTCTATTGTTTATGTTCGTTATGTCGGATGTTGCCATATACATACTAACAGATTAGTAATGAGAAAAATAGTATAAAATGTTTGGAAGGAATAAGATATTTAAAAGTTAGTGTTTTAAACATTGCGTTTTTATACTAGAAATTCTTTTTTTAAAAACCAGTAATTATTACTCCGGGGAAGTATACGAAACAAATGACATCGCCAGCTTTAAATTAAGTCAACTTATTTAAGCTGTAGGAGATCGTAATGACAAATATATACAGTCGAACCTGGATAAACGAGAGCCCAAGGGACAGCGATATTTTTTGCTTATAGAGGTATCTTTCTTACCCGAGTTTCTCGCTTATGGATTTCAAATACATCCGTACTCTCGGGGTTCGATCCTACCCTAAGTTAGAGATCTTAGATAACGCTAGTGACTGGTAGATCCCGCAACAATATTTGTTGGGTGCACGAATGGGCCGGGTCGACCGATGAAATACCACGACCATACACACAGAAGACAGATGTGAAGTGGAAGCAATTCCGCGTTTCATCTGATGAGTGTGGTGCCGGAGGCTTAATTTTAGTCCTCTTTCCCGGCAGTGGAGGGGACGCATAGGAAGAAATATCTTCTTTCTGTGCGTCCCCTTCTCCGTTGATTGAAGGTAGGCAACGCATCTGCATTTGCGGATGTCTATGGGCAACGGTCGCCTCCCTATTTTAGCGCGCTCAGGTGGCCGTTTGCTCGTTTGTTACCTTTTGATATAAAATAAAAAATAACCCAGAGCAGGTCACTTGACTTCGCGCGTTGAGAAAGAAAACGCGTTCCATTTATCAATCAGCTTTTATACTTTTCTATACGAAGCTAAGTATAAATAATGGGCCCTTGTTAATTAGAATCTCTTCGGAATCAGAGCAGTTATTTACGTTGTAGAAAGTGGTAACACATGCCAATGCACGCCACTCCTCTATGGTCTATGATCATTTAACAACTTTCCCTTTGTACTTATAATAACTAACTTTATGTTACTGCAAACCTGTAGGTACTAAAATTCTTCTTATTGTCTTTGAAAAATATAGAGAGGATGTTTTTTACGCGACTGTACAAAAGGGTAATGTGGATTGATAAGTTCCATTGTCATTCGAGTCGAGATTTTTTTACTTAACTGATAGTGTTATTCTACGGGTATCTGAATGTAGAACGCATTGAATTTATTACGGCTAATTATAGGCAGGTGTACTTATTACATAACTCGTATAACATTAAGTCGCACCTAAACTGTTACACGCGTCGTATGTTTTCGTAACAAATGAGCGTCAAATTATTCAATCGAATTTATGTTGCAATTAATTTGGTACACTTTTTTAGTGCGTAAACTTTTTTATCTAATATATAAAATTCTCGTGTCACAGTTTTAGTTCACGTACTCCTCCGAAACGGCTTGACCGATTCTCGTGAAATTTTGTGAGCATCTTCAGTAGGTCTGAGAATCGGCCAACATTTATTTTTCATTTTTTTTAACTGCGCGCGGACGGAGTCGCGGGCGACAGCTAGTTTAAAATAAAAATCTTACTTTTACTAATATTATAAACGCGTAAGTTTAGATGGATGATTGTATAAAGGTATCTCCGGAACTGCTCAACGGATTTTAATGAAATTTGGCACAGATGTAGAACATAATCTGGAAGAATAAATAGGCTACTTATTAAGTTTTTTTTTAATTCCGCGAAAACGGAGTCGTAGGCGACAGTTGTAAAATAAAGACGATATTTTGAAAATTGTTGTAACAAAATATTCTTAGTTTTCACAGTAGTTTATATTTAAACTTATCTATCTATATATATAAAAGAAAGTCGTGTTAGTTACACTATTTATAACTCAAGAACGGCTGAATCGATATGACTGAAAATTGGAGTGCAGGTAGCTTAGAACCAGGAAACGGACATAGGATAATTTTTACCCGGTTTTCTATTTTTTATTCCGCGCGGACGGAGTCGCGGGTAAAAGCTAGTTGTGTTATAAAATAATGTAACTTGACTGTTACTAACGGATTTTATCGCGGTTATTTTTAAGGTACATTTCTCATTTTGTTTCGAAAGCTCTCCTTTCACTTGCGAACGGACTGCGCCTGAGGCTCTCTCAGAAATTATGTTCAGATTTTTGAGACAGGAAATAATTCAAATCAATAAAGTCGTTAGAATCATTAACTGAGGTAACATAAATATTTAGACCTGAGCAACCTGCACATATCTGAGAAGAAAATCAAAGATATGTGAAGCCAAATCGCACTGGGCCAGCGTGTTTGACTATGTCCTAGTCACCTCTAATTTAAGGTAGGCTCCGAACCCCTCAGTTGGAATACAATCGTGAGTTTTCTGTTTTTGTCAAATGTTATTAATATTAGAAACTAGCTTTTACCCGCGACTCCGTCCGCACGAAAAAAAATGCACACAAGATAAAAAAAGTTCCTATGTCAGTATCCTAGTTCTAAGCTACCTCATCATCAATTTTCAGCTAAATCAGTTCGACCGATCTTGAGTTATAAATAGTGTAACTAACACGACTTTTATATAATATATATAGATGTGAAATATTAGATGGATAGATGGATGTTTGTTTGAAGGTATCTCCAGAACGACTCAACGTATCTTGATGAAAGGCACAGATGTAGAACAAAATTTGGAAGAACATGTAGGCTACTTATTAATTTTTTTTCCGTGCAGACGGAATCGCGGGCGACTACTAGTTTTATTATATTTAAAAAAAAAGAGATGAAATGTCTGAAGTAACTCACGGTTAGACAGTGTTTTGTCATATTGTAAACATTTAGAAATCAACTAACATCAATGTTGTTGTGAATCATGTTTCTATTTGTTGTTAAACATTGTTGTAAACATTATTGTGATGTTCATCAATTAGTCTATTGTATAGACATTGTTTATATCATATTCTTTTATAAATCGACTCATGCGCAAATATTTAACATCGTATTTCAGCAACTCAAGATAGTTTTGTGAAATTAAAAACAAGATGGCGGATTATTAATACAGCCATTTTGGATAAGTACCTAACTAATCTCAATAAAATTTGAAAGCCATAGTGTAAGAATAAAATTTATAATTTACATCAGTAGTTGATGACCATACGGAAGACAGGTGTGAAATGGAAGCAATTGCGCGTTTCATCTGATGAGTGTCTGCCGTAGGTCTAATTTTAGTCTTAATTCCCATTTCATTCTTTTCTTGTAAGGAAAGATGGATTTGACGGAAGAGGGGACGCATAGGAAGTCCCTTCTCGGTCGATTGAAGGTAGGAAACGCGTATGCAATTGCGGATGTCTATGGTTACTTCGCTAACGGTTATTCGCTATTTTGGAGAATTCAGGTTACCGCTTGCTCGTTCGCCATCTCATAAAAAAAAAACTTTGAAAATATCGAAAGCCTTTTTCTGCCAAATCCACTTCTTTTTATCCTTTCCTTATTAGAAAAGGGTGGGAAGTAAAGTCGATTACCACGTATCAAAAAGTGATAAGAGTAGCGAAAGATATATAAGATGCCTAAGTTATGTTTAAAAGTCGTAATAGAAATTTCTAGTGATGTACCAGGACCGTACCAAATAAAAATACAAATTCTTTCACAAAGGTTTCTTAACTAATATTATATTATACATTTCATGTTAATTTTATTACTTACTAACTAATAAAAAATTCTTCAAATGTACGCACGCACATACAATATAGCAAGAGTGCCACTAACTTTCGTAATACATCACGCAATAATCGACCGAATGACCTCTACACAAGTACTAAAACGGCTTGCAGTTACGACCTGGTTACTCAACGTTTTAATTCGACCGGTGTATAAAATATTTCATAACGACCGGTCAGTTTTCTAAACGCATTTTGTATTAAATTTTGCGTGTATTCAAGGTTTTTTGCTAAAGGATTATGAACCTTATCTTATATGACATAAAATTGATATCTTTTATTTTCCGTAAACAAATTGTTTGGTATATTTTTAAACATGCTATTATTGATTGAAACAATTTTAGTTGAGTAATTAATTTTAAATTCAATGAACGCACGTTTATACGGTATTTAATTTTGGTCGTATTCATTTATCACTATTGTACATCGAGTTATGAACCATTTTGGGGTCAATAAAAAAATGCGTAACAAGATTCTTGTTGTACTGTAGTTATGTTTTTTTTTCTTTTTAATGCATTTTCTGTGCCGCGACTGCAGCGCTTCTGTCATTGGGCCAGATATCCTTTTCGAATCCTGGTCGAATAGATGTCATAGCATTCTACAAACATGCTAAATTATACCTTAGTGTCTATTGGCTGTATATTCGATCCTAAGTGGGAAGTGATTTTAATTCTTTGACGATGCAGTAGAATTAATTTTGTTGCTTCAGAAATTTCTCTGTCGTCTTACTCTAACGTCTTAATCATAGCTAATCTATTTTAAACCAGCTTTTGCCCACTACTCCGTCCTCGTGGAATTAAAAAAAACTTAATTAGTATCCTATGCGTTCTTCCAGACCGTGTTCTACATCTGTGCCAAATTACATCAAGATCCGTTGAGCTGTTCCGAAGGTATCCTCAAAGAAACATCCATCCATCTAAACTTTCGCATTTATAATATTAGTAAGACTATAATTTAAAACAGACTTTAATTTGCAATATCGATTAAGTGAAGTATTAAAACAAAACTGTTTACGCTCTGTTAAATTTGTTCAGAATTCGGTCATACCAAAGAGGTCGCGTCGCCTCTCTCTTTCGCGCCTCTTTCAAAAGGTCTGTATGTTTATCCGTCTGACAGTTAATATCTGTTATCTATACGACAGTCTGAGGTCAATGTGATGCTTGTCCCAGTTTACGCAAACTGGTTAATTTGTCATCATCGTAAATAAAGTTTGTATGAAAAGGTGATAGTTCAATTTGTTTATTTATTAAAATATGTTTTAATCCTAACAGTAACTCTCTAAAGAAGATAATATTTTATTTTTCTCCCTGGGTGTGTGTCTGTGTGTGAGAAGGAGAGAGTGAGAGAGAGAGAGAGAGAGAGAGAGAGAGAGAGAGAGAGAGAGAGAGAGAGAGAGAGAGAGAGAGAGAGAGAGAGAGAGAGAGAGAGAGAGATAGATTACAGCTTTATTTTTAATATTATTGAATTAAAAAAATAATTCGTGTTTGCATAAATGCATTTATAAAAATAAGTAACTAATATTAATTTGTTATTATTCCTATATTATGTTATTGCAATTTTAAATTTAATTTAATTTTATGCTATATTTTTCTAATATTATAAATGTGAATGTTTAGATGGATGGATGTTTGTTTGAAGGTATCTCCAGAACAGTTAAACGGAACGTGATGAAATTTGACACGGGTGTAGAATATAGTCTGGAAGAACACAGGCTACTTATATTTTCTAATTCCGCGCGGACGGAGTTGCGACAGCTAGTGTTAAATAAAATCATAATAATTCAAAAATTTTGTATACGAAATTCCGAATTGTCAGAAGCTTACATTGGTCAATTTGTTTCGTAATGTTGGCACCTGTGCATAGGTCAACGACATAAAATGACATTCATTCACCAAAAGTCATTATGCTTCGGTTTGAGCAATAATTTGACCTTTATTTTAGTAATACAGTATTAAGGTGTTTACACATTAGTGTAAGAATTCGTAGTAGAGATAGTAATTAGTATATATTTCTCATAGTTCTTGTGTCTATGTGTTCTTCCTGACTATGTTGAACATCTTCAAAGCCAAATTCTGCTATTCCATCTGCCAAATTTTATCCAGATCCGTTGAGCCGTTCCGGATACCTTTAAAACTTTAAACAAACATCCACCCATCCATCCATCCTAACTTTCACATTTACAATATTAGTAAGATTTTGGATTTCTTTTTATTTTATTTGTTATCGTGGGTTTCTAAGACCAAAATCCCCGTTTAAAATTTATCTCTGTTTGGTCAAAGATAATGACAGGGAGATATATTTTATAGAGATTTAGGTCTCAGATATCAACCGGTTACTTTGGAGGTATAACTCGGTTTTAGGCGAAACTATTTAAAATTTGCAATTGTCTTATGTGATTTTTCTTAAATTATTACAGATTACGAACTATTTAAATGTAAAGGTCTCTAAGCACGATGGTTTTGGAACTCATATTGCGATAGTGTATTACGCCTTTACAAGATGGCGGCATAATCAACATTATTGCGCGCGCATTTTATTTTAAATTTTACAAATTCCTGATGATTATGTCGAAATATTCTGCGAGTTTAATTTGAATTTAAGAATTAATATAATTTGCATAAACAGCACCTGAGATGTTATTTTACAAGAATATTGCACATCAATAAATATTAGCAAATGTCAATTTAATTAATTGGAATTAATTGAGAAAAAAGTTAATTTACATTTAGCATAGCTTTTTTCAAAATAGACAATTTTTTTAATAAAATGCTTAAAATAGATTGTTTATTTTGATGCCGAAATTATTTCATATTATTAATATTTTAATTACGATTCTATTTTTAAAATTTTCTCGAAAACATTTTCGCTTATTTTTTGTTTTACAATAAGCGTGCAACATTAGTGGCCAGTAACTGTGGTACCATACAAACTCCTTTACTACCAAAGAGGTTGAATAAAGAAAATCAAGCAAGAACAAGACGTCCATTTATAATGATACGAAAGCTTTATGTGAAATGATAATTAAATTACGTAACAGAATGACTATTAATAAATAGTGAAATTTTATTACAATAGGCCTCATTGGTTATTCAATATTATTGTTGTTTTATATAATTGTGGAGATTAGAAGAGTTTGAATATATTACGTTTGTAAAGATTTATTATAACGTATGATAAAGTACGGTAACTATGGTTATAACAAAAATATATAAAAATAAAAACATAAAGACCTGACACATTTTTTAATAAGAGAAAGTGGCAAACAAGCAGCTGGAACACCGAGGTGTTTATCGACGTCCATGGACATCTGCAATACCAGAGGAACCGCAGATGCGTTGCTGGTCTTTCAGATGGTGATACGCTCGCTTCTTGAAGATCTTTTTTCTGATTTATATCGTAGAACATTTGACAAAATTAATATAAACTATACGTATAGTTAAATAAATCATAGCATGTTATACTCGATCGGAATAATGTACACCATATTGAAAATAAAATATTTTTAAGTTACCATTTGTAATATTATTTTTGGACATCTTTTAATTGAAATTAACGTGTTTGTGACTATTCATTAAGATAGCGAAACAGTTGTTTAGGTGAAAAACTATTACAGGAAAAGTAGGTTGTCTGTCCTCTCTATATCTACCTATTATATATAAACTCTTTGGCTTAGAACACGTAACTTCGAACAATATTCAGCCTCTTTGAAAAATGTCATTGAAATTGAGTTTTCACAAAAAAGCTCAGATTTTTACATTACGTAGACATTTTTAAGTGGACAAAAAATTCCGTATTTATATTTTTGTATTTTATAAAATTTTTTTATTTATTTAATTAATATTGTTTGTTTTTTTTTAAATATTTAGTAACCCAATTTTAAGATGTCTTATCGTGAGGTTTCTGAGACCAAAGAATCTTCATTATTTTAACAATATGTTTTATACTGAGATTTCGATCTCAGAAGCCCACTTTAACAGTGTACTTACAAATGAAAATGAAACATGAAAATGGAAACCACGTTCATCTTCATCAGCTCACTATACATCCCCACCAGGCTCGGAGCCTACCCCAAGTTAGGGGTGACTAGTACATAGTCAACTCAGGCTAAGTGCGAGTTGACTTCACACATATCATTGAATTTCTTCTCAGATATGTGCAGATTGCATCACGATGTTTACCTTCACCGTAAGAACGTAAGATACCGGAAACCACATTAGTCGACTATTATTAGTAAATTAGCAACATATAATATCTTTTATAGCTATTATTGTGAAATTATACCGTATTTTTATGATTAGCATCGGAGAGGAAGTTTTTAATATGCAAACTGACTGTCCGTCCGTCGGCTGTTACACGTAATGTTTGTAAACTAGGTTAACAAGGCTATTTCGAGGATTATTATCAACTTACTATCTTACTAATATTATAAATGCGAATGTTTAGATGCATGGATGTTTGTTTGAAGGTATCTTCAGAACGGCTTAACAGATCACGATGAAATTTGACATACATGTAGAACATAGTCTGGAAGAACACATAGGCTTGTTATTAAGTTTTTTTTATAGCTGCGCGGATGGGATTGCGGGCGACAGCTAGTTAATAATAAAATAGATTATTAGAAAGGTTTAATTGTAACTAGCTATCGCCCGCGATTCCGTCTGCTAATAGATCGGTTATTATTTTAATTATTAATTAAAAAATAACCACAAATAAATAATAAAAATCTTTCCTTACTTTCCTAAAGGTTTTTTTACATATGTTTCTGCAGTGTAAATCGACTGTTAATTCCGAGTGTACAGACGGAAGGTGTTACGGTACCTTGCATTGAGGTCAGCAGTACTCGCCTTCGAATTCTTGCAACACCAAATTACCTTTGAAGACCTCATTATTATAATATTTAGCATTTTAGAGGTTATCAAATGATACAGATTTAGTTGTGGTGGTTTTATATATTACTAACTGTCTACTGCAACTCCGTCCGCACATTATTTAAAAAAAAAACTTTAATAGTAGTCTATGTGTTCTTCCAGCCTACGTTCTACATATATACCAAATTTAATCAAGATCCGTTGAGCCGTTCCGGAGACATCTTCAAACAAACATCCATCTAAACATTCGCATTTATTATATTGGTAAGAAGATGCAACAAAAGTGTTAAGCTTTTCTTTAACTGCCTCACTGCCCCTTAAGATATGTTAATTCCTCACTAAGGAAGCACATTAACGTAGATTTCTAAAACTAATTCTATACTGAGTAGAACATTTAACGATTCCAAGATAAGAAGAGATAAGTACAGATGTAAGAATATATCTTTTTTCATTAAAAACTTAAGATTTTTAGATATAAAAATATATCCGAATTATTTCAATAAATGTTTGTTTGTTAAAATCTTGTAAAAGTTTCAAATCGAATTGAACACCGTCCTTCGTGTTTTTACATAACTGTTATTGTTGCTTGGTGATTTTAGAACAAAACACAGCTATACACAGAGACATAAATAATGAAATAGAAATGATATATAAATAATATAATTAAATACAAGTACGCTCAGTGAAAGCCTCTCGCAAATACAAGAAAGCTCAGTAATGACAATCGTAAATAGAGAATTTACTATAACTAGGGATGCGACACGAATTCTTATAACAAACTATCGATAAATTTATTTTAAATTGAAACTATCGATAAAAAAATCTCTTATTTTGGATCAAACTTTAAAAAAAATAGAATATATAAATTACAAGAAGACGCCCGCGACACTATATGTGCGGAATTAAAAAAAAAACGTAATGACAGAAACAGAGATACATTCAAACAAACATCCATCCATCGCATTTACAATATTCGTTGGACTAATAGGAGTTCATGGAAAGGGAAAATAATATCTTTCTGTGCGTCCACTCCTCCGTTGAGGTAGACAACGGATCTGAAATAACGGAATGTCTATGGGTGATTCGCTATTCCGGCGAATTCAGGTGACCGCTTGCTTGTTAGCCAGTAAAAAAAGTAAATCCGTTTATGTACGCGTTTAATTGAGAGTCTTTCGCAATATACATTTGCTTACATTTGAGTTATAAACGAGGAATTCCGTCAATTAGCACGTTACCTACACATAAATATATACATTATGTATATATACAGAAAGACACGCATATAACAGGTAGGGAATAAATATCGATGGTTCGGCCAACGACCGAAGACGGACTTTATTATGCAACCGATAGACCGACGACCTCCGAACACAAGAAACTGTAGAGACGGCTTATCATAAAAATAATTTATTTAACATACAAACAATGTCTAAAGTATGTTTGAAGTATATTTGAAGAGTTTAATATATAAAACATTACTTTATGTAGCCGAACATTTCCTTGTAAAAAAAATTAAGTCAGAAAAATTAATCTGATGTTCAGTAATTCCAACTTTAGTTATATGAACAGAAGTGAAGTTTTGTTTCTCGGATGATTTTTTGTTCCAGTAACACAGCTCAACATCAAACAATTGAGTTACATTATCGAAGAACTTAACAATGTTTTTTATAAAGTTGTACAAAGTAAGGCTTCTTTTAAACAACCATTCGAACATTTAAATGCAAAAAACCATTAATAAAAAATCCTCAGGTACTAAAATGAAATCAATACCATAGAGAATATTCATAAATAAACCTATCCAAACAATTTTACCTTTATAACGCTAAATTCTCAGATAATAAACAAACATGTATGAACCGCTAGAACCTTCCAAAAATAAATTCATAGATAATAAATGCTATATTCAGCCATATACCATTTTTCATATCCATAAAATTGTTTTATACATATTTCATTTTAGAGTTATTTTTTATAAAAGCTTCTCCATGTATTTCTATGTTATATCCAAGCAAAGGCTATATTTAATAATGAGCAGGAAATGCAGGCTCTCACGAAGACTACAGATAAATAAAATATGCTTATTAAAACTAGATATCACGCAATCACACGGTGATAAATTATTATCCGGTTTATTAAGATTTTAATTATAACGTTCACTTATTTTTTAATAACATTTTGCTCGCGACTTCTTCGGAGTCAAATTAAAAAAATAACCTAATTACTCTCGCATAGATACTTCCCGCCAAAATCGGTCCAGCCGTTAAGGAGATTTACACGGCACAAACCCGGCCTTGCAGACAAATAAGTATAGATAGAGTGACAAAAATTAAAAAATAGGAATTTCGTTATTAGCAATATAAAGAAATGAATTGTACGAAAATATAAAACTGGCTGAAAGATTTATATCTTGAATTTATTTTATTTTAGTTTATTTTACTTGGATTTGAACAGGATAAAAGAGGAGAAATGAAGATAATTTATACGAGGTAAAATTTAAGGGAAAAAATAAACCTTAAACAGATAAAGTATTCGATATGCAATACTTGGTTAAATGACAAGCTTTGATGCGTTCAATTCTTACTTATAATTTTTTCCGAGTGCATAAAAACTCTAATGTTTTATGTTTGTGGGCTATGTTATATTAATAAAAATTGTAACAAGAGTGGAGCTAATCAAAAACATTTTTTTTAATCTCTTTTCAGGAAAAAATAAAATAAACTATTAAAACTAAGGAAGGTATAAATAGTGTTCAACTTAGTTTTGTCGTTATGTTGTTTATTATATTAGTTAATACAATTATAGAATTTTTAAATTTAATTATTTATAAACAACAACGAGTATTACATAATTTTAAAAATTAAGAAAAACGATGTTGAAATAAAAAATATTTTACCTCTAAAATCTCCACCGTCCTCATTTAGGCACACCACAATCACTTTTTCAATGTTAAATAAATTTAAAAAGTATGCAATGTCACATTTTATCACTTAAAACACAATAAATCACTGCACGTTTTTTTACGAATTTAAAAAAAATGTCGGTTAAAAACAGCTTTAATGCGTACGAGTGGCCGTCGCGGCGGACGCGGGAGAATTAGGTAGAACGCGATGTGCGAACGTAGCGCCGCCAAGAGAAATGGCGGTATTTACTAGTTCTTAAGGCGGAGACCTTACCTTAATATTATTTTAATAGGAGTTAAATACTCCTAACCTACAGGTCCGGGATCGAAGGTGTTTTACACATTCATATTATGTGCATTAAAAATCCGCGCGAAAAAAATCCAATCAACAAAGATAAAAAGTCGGGAAGAACTGTAATAATTGGTTGACTAGGTTATGAACGGATGAAATATTTTGACAATTGCTGTATTGACATGACCAATGACGAAACTCTTTCGTAACTTAATATTAAGTAATTTGTTTTTTTTATCTTACATAAAAAGGGTTGTACAAATAAGTCAAAAGGGTGAAAGTTGTTTAACTTTCGATGCTCAAAACTCACTTCCTCTCATTCACTTTTTATGTATTATTCAATATGTTCATTGAAAATATAGAATATGAAATGCGATTAAGGTGGATTTCACAAAATATAATGTACTTGGTATTTATTTTTTCTAAAATACGTGGTAAAAAGTGACATTTATAGATTATGTAGGGAACTATATTATGCAAGACATATTTAATTAATAATGTAAAAAAAAAATAAAAAAAAATATTTTTGATCTTCCCCTTAACGATGCGTTACTAGCAATAGAGCGATGGCGTAGAAATGCGGAAATGCATCGGACTATCTCCGCTAGATGGCGTCTTTAGTCGCATTCCGAAGTAATAAGCTTTCGATACAATTGGATGCGTTTCAAACAACAATGTACCAATGCGCCATGTTGTGACGTCATAGTTTTTAAAACAAAAGTAGCAAAGGTAAGTAAGGTCAGTTAATTAGATATTTATTTTTAACTTAATCTGCGAGGTCAAAAATAAGTTTTACGCAAATTTTCTTTAGGAGTTTTATTCAAATTTTACAGTCTATGTTAAAGACTAATGTCTCATGTTATTAATAGCGTTCTTATATTCAAAGTCAAAAAATATCGTTTTAAAATAAAGATGACAGTAAAAAATTTTTATACTCTATATGTACTTTTATATTTTTATACTTTTTTATAGTGTACTATCTAAATAAACATGATCTGTCTATTAAATAATCTAGGAATATTTAAAGATATTAAAATTATGTTGATATGACACTTTCATTTTCTTCAGCGTTATTTATATTTTTACGAGATATTGCTCATAAATTATGACAGGCGCTTCACTTTCAAATCACTACCAACAATTGTTTAGTACTTGATAACTTTGTAAAAAGCTAAAAAGTAGTTATATTCACAAATGTAACCAAACTAAATAAAACTCCGTTTTACACTATTGTTAACCGGCAACTTCATATCATCAAATTTGTATCACACAATGGTCTCTGCTCTAAGGACGTTCGTTAAGCCATTGTACACACAATGCAGTCACGCGGTACACATATAAATGTATGACTTAATAGATCAATGTATACATTTTAAGGACGTAAAATATTATAATTGCCCGACTCAAGGAGAGTAAAGTACTGCTGAAACCATTGTTATATCTGTTAACTAAAAAATAGTATGAAACATTTTTGATTATGAACCGAATTTTGATACTTGATTAATTCAGTGGGATCTTAAATTACTGAGCCATTCCATTAATTCCCGTAAGTGCACTGAACTTGGTTACTTAATATACCGGTTTCAACGTTACACCTACGTCTTTAGGGCGTACATATTAAGCTTGTAACGGTGCGTTTCCACCGTCGTAACTTATTATTTCTTACTTTTTTATATTATAAGGTGGCAAGCGGCTTGCTCGCTTGAGCGGACACATGAATTCGTCGTAATAATGAGGCACCCTAGCCCATAGATCTATGATATAGATCTAGGATCTAAGATTTAATCGACGGAGGAAGGGACACACATGAAGAGAACACTTACCCTTTTCATCCTTTTTTTATAATAAAAGGGTGGGAAGAGGAAATATGACTAAAATTAAGCCGCCAGCACCACACTCATCAGACCGCACACGGAATTACTTCCACTTGACGTCTGTCTTCTGTGTGGTCGTGGTATTTCTCTGGGTGAGTCGGCCCATTCCTGCAACAGATGTTATTGTTGCTGGCGTCTACCACTGTGATTGGCAAGGAAGGCAAATTACTGATTTTACGGCCGTGAAATCCCAACGATTGGTTAATGGATAGACAGCAAATGGTTGGAATTCCTTAACCAGTCAGTAAGTAAACTAAATCATACAAAAACGACACAAATATGGTTATACTATTTGAAAAATACCCACAAATTTTAATCAAAGTCTGTCTTAATTTAAATGTATTATGCTAAAAAGTGTCTTATGCTGATTGAATCAAAGTTCAAAGTCGTTTCATTGGTACTACGGATGTAAAGACCTTCTTAAATAAGATGTAGTGAGATAGGCTTGGCCATTGCAAAACGCAATTGAGGTCACAGTATAAATAAATAAGTTCGCGCAACTTGAATGAATCGAACTCATGCTAAATGTAGAGTATGCGAAAAACAGAGCGTTTTATAAATATAAAAAAAAACTGTTCCAAATTTCATACAGAGAATAATTTCACAAATAAACAATGATTTGTATTTCGACTCTGTCGGCGCAGAGTAAAAAAAACTTAATTTGTAGCCTATGTGTTCTTCCAGACTTTGTTCTACATCCGTGCCAAATTTCATCAAGATCCGTTTATTTGTTCCGGAGATACCTTCTAACAAACATCCATCCATTTATCTATATATATTCGCATTTATAATATACTAGTTGTCGCCCGCAACTCCGCCCGCCCGGAATTAAAAAAACCTAATAAGCAGCTTACGTGTTCTTCCTGGCCATCTATGCCAAATTTCAGCGAAATCCATGCACCCGTTCTGGAGATATCTTCTAACAAATATCCATCCATCCATCCAAACATTCACTTTATTAATATTAGTAAGAAGTGAGATTTAACATCTTTTCTTCTTCACACAAGTTGGGAATAGGTAAACGCAATCGCAGAAAATACGGATATACCTAGATAAAAATGCAATTAACAAACACCTAAGCTTGTTCTAATTGCTGTTAAGTATATTTTATAGGGGACAATTTACTTATTTATATTTTGTGTCTGTAGGTAGCTACACTATGTATTAATACAACATTTGGCATCAATTTTGACTCACAATAAAAAGGCTCGGCCGTTGGGAAGTGCAACAATAGTGTTATATTCTTTATGCAGCCTGTGAAATATAGACTTCAATAAAAATAAAAAGATTTGTTGTAATCTGTGGCACAATATGTCTATGTAAAAATGTCTATGATTGGTTGTTGCGAATATAACAAAAAGAAGAGTAAACGTGATTATTTTCTCCACCGAGTTTTATTGCAATATAAAGTCGCAAACATCCTAAAAACCCATAAAACATAACAGGTTATGGGCCCAGATCACATCACTGCGTTAATAACGGCGAAAGCAAATATCTTGAGAGTTTTTTTTCGCTGGCTGTGTTGGTCGTGTTAAGATTTAAGACGCCATCGGACGCCATTGTTTTATTGCATTCGCCGGTCGTCGAAAGAGTGGAAGAAAATGGATATGTCGCAACCGCAATCAATTTATGGTACAAAGCTAAACGGAAGTGCAACATGGTGCACATGGAAATTCCAGATGAAAGTTATACTAAAAGCCAAAGGCTTATTTGATATAGTAGATGGTTCAATACCAAAACCCAGTAAGGATAAACCGGCGGAGTACGAGGACTGGATCACAAAAGACAGTAAGGCGCAAGGTTGGATTGTTTTCCATATTGATCAGAATATAATGACACACCTCCTTACTGCCACTACGTCTGCCGAGATGTGGGCTAAATTAAATAATATTTACGAAAAAAAATCGTCAACATCCTTGCACCTTGAGCAACAGAAGTTTTATTCGCTGAAATGCGAAACAGATATTTCCCTATTTTTCTCTAAGATAGAAGAGGTAAGAGCTAATATTCGCCAGTTAGGCGATGATATATCTGATAAGATGGTTATCACAAAGGTACTTATGTCGCTACCAGAAAAGTATCGCCATTTTATAGCAGCTTGGGAATCGGTCCCTACAGAAAATCAAACTGTAGGAGAACTAATGGCAAGATTATTGATTGAGGAAGAACGCAATATATCTATTTCAACAACTAGTGAAACTAAAACAGATACAGAGTGTGTAGCACTAACAACAACAACTAAGAAATTTAACGAGATAAAGTGTTTTGGTTGTGGCAAGATGGGCCATTATAAAAGGGATTGTCGGGCTAAGTTGCAATGTTTTTACTGTAAAAAATATGGTCATTCTATTAAGATTTGCAGACTACGACTAAATAAAGAGAAAAGCAGAGATGTTAGTAAAGGTACTGAGTCAAACAAAAAGAGTAATGCATTTACAACAATTATGAAGAACAAAGAAACTACCCAAGGCTGGTTGGTCGACACCGGTGCAAGCGAACATATGTGTTATCAGAGAAGCTTATTTATTGATTTTGAAGAGTATGAATCCCACCAGTCAGTAATAATTGGTGATGGCAGAGAACTACAAGTTATTGGCAAAGGAAAAGTTATCCTTAAAGCTTTTGACGGAGAGGAATGGATTGATACCACTCTGCATAATGTGTTGTATGTTCCAAAACTGACAGTTAATTTGTTTGCTGTCAGAAGTGTCACAGACAGAGGTTATAAAATGGAATTTGAAAAGGACTATTGTGAGATAAAGAATAAGGAAGGAAAAGTTGTGGCAACAGGGTACAGAGAGAAGAAATTATATGTCATGTGTTTCAGTTATGATTCTAATCCTATTGCTAATGTAGCTATAGCAGTTGAAAGCTTACAGATTTGGCATGAGCGCCTAGGGCACCAAAACTTTCAGTATGTCAAACAGTTCTTAAACAAAAATGGAATTAAATATAAAAATGAAATGATAATATGCAACGCTTGTATGGAAGGTAAGATGCACAGACTACCATTTCAGAGAAGTGATACTATTTCAAAGAGCCCATGTCAGTTAATACATATGGATGTTTGTGGCCCTATGGAGGTTGAGTCCTTAGGAGGTTCCAAATATTTTTTATTAATGAGAGATGATTATTCCACTTATAGATTTGTATATTTCTTAAAACAAAAGAGTGAAGTCCCTGACAAGATTAAAGAGTTTATAAATTTAGCTGAACAAGATACAGATAAGAAGGTAAAAGTTGTTAGAACTGATAATGGAAGTGAATTTATTAATACTACAGTTAAAGAGTTTTTTAAGGAAAAAGGCATCAGACACCAGACATCTACAGCATACACACCGGAACAAAATGGTAAAATAGAAAGAGACAATAGGACAGTGGTGGAGGCAGCTCGAGCTATGTTAAGAAGTGCAAACTTACCCAAAGCGTTGTGGGCTGAAGCGGTCAACACTGCTGTCTATATTCTTAATAGAACAGGACACAGTCATGAGAAAGGCAAGTCACCTTTTGAACTATGGTTTAAAAAGCCTTATACTAATTTGGATAATTTAAAAGTGTTTGGTCAAAATGTGTATGTGCATATACCGAAACATCTAAGAAGAAAGTGGGACTCTAAAAGCAAAAAGGGTTGTTTTGTTGGCTATAATGAAAATGTAAAAGGTTTTAGAATTTATTTCCCTGATTCCGCCACAATAGAGATAAAGAGAGATGTTATTTTTGAGTCACCTAAAAGGGAAGAAATGTTCAGTGAAATACTTAATGACACCTTTGAAGAAGAAAATGTAAATGATGAAGAGGAAGAAAATTATACAGATATATGTAGTGATACAGAAGAATATGAAAAAGAAGAAAAGAAAGAGTTACCACAAAAGAGAGTAAGAAGAAAACCTATATGGTTACAAGATTATGACACAGAAACAAGCTTTATGTGTATATTAAATGAACCTAAAACTTATAACGAAGCTATTAACAGTGAGAGTAGTGAGAAGTGGAAAGAAGCCATGGAAAAAGAATTGGAAGTTCTAAAAGAAAATGATACCTGGAACAGTGAAATAAAGGTACCTAAAGACAAGAGAGTAATAGATAGCAAATGGGTCTATAAAATAAAACAGGACAGTGAAGGTAACATAACCCAGTACAAGGCACGTTTGGTTGCCAGAGGTTTTCAACAGGAAGACATATTTGAAGCCTATGATGTGTATGCACCAGTAGCTAAAATTTCTACTTTCAGGATTTTAATGGCATTGGCGAGTAAAATGAAATTAGCAGTCCATCACATGGATGTGCGGAGTGCTTTCCTGTATGGAGATATACAGGAAGATGTTTATATGAGACTACCACCTGGATGTAATGACAATGTAAGTGTTGTTAAATTAAATAAAAGTATTTATGGACTAAAGAAATCACCCAAGTACTGGAATTTAAAGTTTGATAAAGTTATTGCTAAGGTAGGGTTTAGTAGATCTGAAAATGATTTCTGTCTTTATTGTAAAGTAAATTCTGAATATAAAATTTATTTGTTATTGTTTGTCGATGACATTTTGATTATGGGGACTAATGATAAGGAGGTACATAAATTAAAACTTTATTTGAGTAATATTTTCTCTATGAAAGACTTAGGCTATGTAACTAACTATTTAGGTATTCATGTTGAGCAAGATTTGCAAAATGGTACTATTGAAATGTCACAAAAACATTATTTAAAAAGAATTTTAGAGAAGTTTAATATGTGTGAGTCAAAACCTATGTCTACTCCAATGGAATTTAAATTTCAGATGTTACAGTCAAATAACTCAGACCCTAAGTTAGAAAATCAATGTAGACAAATTCTTGGATCTTTAATGTATGCTGTTTTGTGTACTAGACCTGATTTATGTACTAGTGTAGCATATTTAAGTCGTTTTCAAAATTGTGCAAATGAAGCATTGTTAAAAGCTCTAAAAAGAGTACTTAGGTATGTAAATGCTACACTTGACCTGAAGTTGACTTTCAATAGTAATGAAAATACTGATTTGATTGGATATGTTGACTCCGACTGGGGAAGTGATATTAATGACAGAAAGTCAACATCAGGATATGTGTTTAAATTATTTAATTGTCCTATTATGTGGTCATCTAGAAAGCAACCTACTGTTAGTTTGTCATCGTCTGAGGCAGAACTTATAGCTCTGAGTTCTGCAGTGGTTGAGGCTTGTTGGCTTAAAAATGTTTTAAAAGATTTTGAGATTTTTGTTTGTCCTATCACTATCTTAGTAGATAATCAGGCAGCTATAAGTATTGGAAATAATCCTGAAAATAATAAAAGAGTAAAACATGTTGATATTAAGTTTAATTTTATTAAAGAGAAAATTGACAGTAATATTGTTGTTCTGAAATTTGTTAAAACAGATTGTCAATTAGCCGATTTCTTTACAAAAGCATTACCTGTGAGTAAATTTAATGATTTTAGATATCTTTTAGGTTTAATGTGAGTTAAAGTTAAATGTGTTTTATATAATAGTTATAGGTTAAGAGTAACCATTGAAAAAAAATTTTTAAATAAAAACATTTTATATTAGTATTAGCAGTATACTATCAAGGGGGCGAATGTTTTTTTTTTTGTTTGTTAAAGAGTTGATATTTTTGTTAATGAGAAAGATTTTGTTGTTTTCTTCAAGAGTGTAATTTTTATTTTTATTGAGGGGGCGTGTGAAATATAGACTTCAATAAAAATAAAAAGATTTGTTGTAATCTGTGGCACAATATGTCTATGTAAAAATGTCTATGATTGGTTGTTGCGAATATAACAAAAAGAAGAGTAAACGTGATTATTTTCTCCACCGAGTTTTATTGCAATATAAAGTCGCAAACATCCTAAAAACCCATAAAACATAACACAGCCAGATGTTTATTACTCCTATTACACTATTTATTTAAGTTTATTTTTTTAAATAAATTACAGGTTTAGGACAAGGACATCTCGCCCGGTGAACATAAATCATACTAAATTTTGACAACTCACTAGCGCCCCCTGTTAACGTCTCAAAAGAGTTCCAATATCTTTTTAATACCGTAGCTGTCATGTCATGTTTTTTTTTCTTTTATGCCAGTTTCTATTGATAACTTTTCAGGAGAGGCTCTCAAAGTTTCAACCAACTCGTATGAAAATAGGCTACCTAGGCGCTTTTACTTCAGCAAAAAAAAACTTGAGAGGTGTCAAGGGACACCCGGATGGAACGAAGTTCCTTTCAATTAATTAGTGAAGGAACCAATGTTTACTCTATGAATAAAAACCTTAAATCTTCACAAGAAGTACATTTTATTTCTATGAATTTTCGTTATATATTGTCACGTCGTTGCCATGGTGAAGTAGCGCTCATTCGTCTATAGCAAAAAGTGTCGTGACAACTTTTCGTAAGAATTTTTTCCGTCTAGCCCCCTTTCACAACGCGCGATAAGGAACTTCGTTCCAAAAATAAGATTAACACTTGTAAATATATATCGTTTAATGCATGTTGTTAACTAAACAATGAGGTAGCTTTTAATATAAAAAAGTAAAAATCAAGAATTTTGTTACTGTGGCCCTTGTGCATAGGAACCATCGATATATTCTGACAGAACTAACCGCGAGAGCAGTGCTTCTCATCCGCTCAGATATCTTTGTTTGACTATAGTTCGGAGTTATAACAACAATCTTAATTACAGGGGCTAAATTATATGTATACAGTCAAAGAATTTAATTCGTTACCCGCTTAGGTTCGAATATCGTAAGAGTTATACGCAACTATGCTGTTATATTCAACGTTGTTTTGTTAGTGTTAAATGGTTTCAACGTAATGTATATGATATAAGCTTCCTCGAATGTACGAAACAATGGAGGGTCGACAGAAGTGTCAATGAAGTGACAACATGTGGTAACTGATGTGTGGGATTCGCTTTCACTCTATTGTCTTTGGTCAGTACGGAAATTAGCTTTTAATTTTTACTGTACAAGGTACAAGAAATTTATAATATTGACTTTTGTAACTGTCAAATGGACAAGCAAAAATTTAATAATTTTACTGATTCCTACTAATATTATAAACTAGCTTTTACCCGCGACTCCGTCCGCGCGGAATAAAAAATAGAAAACGGGGTAAAAATTAACCTATGTCCGTTTCCTGGTTCTAAGCTACCTGCCCACCAATTTTCTGTCAAAGAGATTCAGCCGTTCTTGAGTTATAAATAGTGTAACTAACACAACTTTCTTTTATATATATAGATGTGATTTAGATGGATGGATATTTGTTACAAGGTATCTGCAGAACGGCTGCATGGATCTTGATGATATTTGGTATAGATGTAAAACACAGATTGGAAGTACACATAGGCTACTAATTAAGTTTATATATTATGTTAATTACGCGCGGACGAAGTTGCGACAGCTAGCAAATAAACTCAATGTCATTCAAGAATTCTTCGTAAATTTGCTTACAATTAATTGCAACACACATTTTAACGCGAAAATGTGTAATGATTTTATTTGTCATTTTAAAAGATTACATAAGAATTTTTGTATCAGTATTTTTAATAAAAATTCGTAAAAGCCCTTTACATTATAATTCCAGGAAATCGTTTTATAAATTACGAAACAGAAAGTTGTCATGAATTCTGCATAAAAATTGCTTTGCTGGTTTTAAAGAATTCTCCGCTAGTGATGTACTCGTATCGATACAATATCGATATATCGATGAATATTTTATGAAAAATATACAGTTATCTAATTGCTAATGTTATAAATGCGAATATTTGGATGTATGTATGGATGTTTGTTAGAAGGTAGCTCCGAACAGACTACATGGATCTCGATGAAATTTGGTATAAATGTAGATCACAGTCTTGAACAATACATAGACTAATGATCCCAGAAATGTGTACAGTTCCTTTACTATCACGGATACGTTTGATTATATATTAACTCGATAACTCCATAACGGCTCCACACATCTTATTGAAATTTGGCATAGATATAGAAGTATTAGAGCCAAAGTATTATGTTTTCAATTTCAATGTTATTACATTAAATTATAAATATTAATACTTGGTAGTGTCATAGATTTAACACCATTATCTGGACCAAGTCATAATAAAAAATATACTGCAATCTTTTATTAAAACTTCCATATTTATAGAAATTCAGTGTTGTATTTTATAAATGTTGCACTCAATTTCATCGACATTATTAATCTATCGTACATCACTAGTTACAGGTTTTGAAGTAAAAGTGAAATACGATGAAAAAGGCTTCCTAATGAAATGTAATTATTGCTCGCGTAATACAGAACACACATTACTGGCTTAGGGATGTGAAAATAATCTTTTTTTCCTTTCTTTAAAGATATTAGGTCCTTACATATGAAATTGGCGTTTTTCGTACTGGCCACTTTAATCACGAATTTCTCCTCTTTGGTAAGGAATTCCAAATTCAAATTTGTACAGCTATAGACTCATGTATTTGTGGTTCGATGACCGTCATTTATTTGTTTTTTTTCTTCTGTTTTTTTTTGTTTGCGTCACTCATTTTACAAAAAGGAAAACTTAAAATATCGCATTATTTACGAGTACGAGTTCCGCCGTGGCACTAGTGCTGCGGAAACGACTCGAAGATGAATGATGTGTATGGCGGTCGTGTTGCAAAAGAAAACACAGTTCGTTTTTGGTTCCAACGTTTTCGTTCTGGAAATTTCGATCTGCAGAACAAGCCCCGTGGACGGCCTGAGACTCAAGTTGATAATGAAGAGTTGAAGGCTATTATGGAAGCGGATCCATCGCAAACCACGTCCGAGTTAGCTGCAGGCTGCGATGTTAGTGATAAAACTGTTTTAGTTCACTTGAAGCAAATTGGGAAGATTAAAAAGCTTGAAAGGTGGGTACCTCACGAATTGACTGAAGCAAACCGGCAAACGCGCGTCGACTGTTGCGTTACATTACTAAACCGGCACAATAATGAAGGTATTTTAAACCGAATCATTACCTGTGATGAAAAATGGGTTCTTTATAGTGATGCAACGGAAGTGTCTTACCGGAACCAGAAACGGAAACAGATGTCAAAAATAAATTTTAGCAGAAACGGAAACGGAAACGGATGCGGAAACAGAAGTGTAAATAATAAAAAAAAACATATTTACAAATTTTTTTTTTTTTTTGTAAAATCAGTTTGTATTCGTTTTTAATTTATTAAGGCATTGGATATCGGTGTCCTTTAGCCTTCAATGTATGTATTTTTACTGTGCTTCAATAAGTTAAAATACGTGTTTTTTTTTTATTTATTTTCAGGAAACAAAATTACACTATTTAAAAATTAATGTTCGCCAAACCACTCGTGTTGACAAACAACAAATATATTTTTTTATTAATACATTCACTGCTGACCACTGTTAAATACCTCCTGAAACTCATTTTGCTCTCCCTTCATTGCCGCCTTCAGAGCTACGTTAGGGATGCGATCCATACCCGGTGCCTTCTTATTCTTTATTGCGTTGTATGCGCCTACGAATTCCTCGTTCGTGATTGCAGGGACTTCGGCGGCGTTTGCGGGTATTTCGTAGTCCAGCTCTTCTTGTTGTGGGAATAATGTAGTGACAATGCTATGACACATGTGTGTATGTGTGGGTGTGTATGAAATGTTACAAGATCTTGAACCGAGAAGATAAAAGCTGGTTTTGATTAGTATCCTTACATGTTTTACTCAATATTCTGGAATTTGATGAAAAACTTGACTTTGTCAAAATCTTGTAACATACGAGAATTAGTACACAGAAATGCGATCGTGGAAGTAATATCTACATATTAGTGAACGAAACCATTGCCATCCCTAGCGCTCAAAATGATGATCCCTAGTGCTCAAATGCAAAAAATGTGTTTTTTTTTTTTAAATAATTATAATAACATTATTAATTTATCTATATGTTCAAACATTCCCAGATACCAAATAAAAATTTACCATAAAAAGTTTTGGCTCCCAGCTGTTACCTTTTTTTATTTTGTAAACAGTGAATGTGCTAAGTATCAAATACACCAAATCTAGATTAGAAAAAGATATAATTATTAGGCGTCGGTGGCTCGTGGCACTTGACTTGCAATCTGCAGGTCCTGGTTCGAATCCCGCCATGTACCAATGTGTTTTTCGATTTGGATATGTACATTTATCCGACGTTCTTACGATGAAGGAAAACATAGTGATGCTGCCTGCACATATCTGAGAAAAAATTCAATGATATGTGTGAAGTCAACCCGCTCTGGGCCTGTGTGGTTGACTATGGCCTAGTCACCCCTAATTTGGGGTAGGCTCCGAGCCCCTCAGTGGGGATGTATAGTGAGCTGATGATAATAATGATGATGATATATTGCATGGTTATCACTTATTCAAAAGCACATTTAATAACTCGTAAGTATGAAATAGTCACATTTTGCCAGTTGTCAAATTTTATATGGACAACAACTAGACAGTCAACTCCAGCAAGAGAAGCTGATTGTTTCAAACAGCAGCAGAAAATATTACGCGCTTAAATTCACGAAAAAGTACGCAAACAAATGCGACAAGTGCCGAAAGGCCGCGCGCGGACTGCGCGTCTCGCGCCGCGCATTTGGATCTCTCAGGTGTCGTAAAGTTCCGTTTTATCTCCGTTATAAAAGTTGCGGAAACAGAAACAGAAACGGATGTTGAAAAGGGTGCGGAACTTCCGCACTTGCGGAAACGGAAACAGACATCCGTTGCATCACTAGTTCTTTACGATAATCGGAAGCGCTCAGCGCAATGGTTGGATCCTGGCCAGCCAGCCAAATCCTGCCCCAAGTGAAAATTAACCCCAAAAAAGTTACTTGTAAGCGTTTGGTGGACTAGGGCCGGTATTGTTCATTACAGTTTTCTCAAATCTGGCCAGACTATTACGGCTGATGTCTATTGTCAGCAATTGCAAACCATGATGGAAAAGCTAGCGGCTAAACAACCTAGGCTGGTCAATCGCTCCACGCCACTGCTGCTTCACGACAACGCTAGACCACACACTGCGCAACAGACGGCTACTAAATTAGAAGAGGTTCAATTGGAAAGTCTAAGACATCCTCCGTACTCCCCGGACCTTGCTCCAACAGATTACCATTTTTTTCGAAATTTGGATAACTTCTTGCAAGGGAAAAAGTTCAACTCCGATGGGGCAGTCCAAATCGCCTTCAAAGATTTTATTGATTCCCGTCCGACTGGTTTTTTTAGTAAAGGGATCAATGAACTACCTATGAGATGGCAAAAGTGCATAGAAAATAATGGTTCATACTTTGATTAATTAAATATATTATATTAAAAAATATTCGACTTTTTGTTCCTCCCATACAAAACGCCAATTTCATATGTAAGGACCTAATAATATAAGATAATTAAGTTACCTAAAGGGATTATTTCATAGCTGTCGCCTGTGACTCCGACCGCGCGGAATTAAAAAATAATCTAATAAGTAGCCTATGTGTTCTTCCAGAATATGATCTAAATCTATGACAAATTTCATCAAAATCCGTTGAGGCGTTCTGGAGATACCTTCAAACAAACATCCATCTAAACATTCGCATTTATAATATTAGTAAGATAAGAAATGAAACATCATGTTTGGATCTTTTTAAATTTACAGTCGAACCTGGATTAGCCAGAAACCTCTAAGTTATTCTCCGATCCGGACGAATTCTATAAGCGAGAAATTCGGGTTAGAGAGAAACCTCTATAAACGGGAAACATCGAGGTCCCTTGGACTATCACTTATCCAGGTTCAACTGTACTCCATCGAGAAAGAAATTTCAACCACGCCGTTATCTAAAAAACATGTTTTTTTTATATTGAAAAATAATAAATAAGATGAACCAACCCTGTAGTTAGTAAAAAAGTTAGGGAGCGGCTTTAAAAGAGAGTTGTCTGAACTAATCAATCTACAGATCTACGCAACATAACCTGACCACTTTCCTTTCTTCTCGGAAGTTTACACAGTTTATGGTAACACAGGAAGTATTTGGCAATACCACTTGTTAAGTTATGAAGGAAAATGGTCGTTTAAAACTTGAAGATTGTGATTCAATTTGTAATTTTGTCGCTTATTCGTTGTTGAAAAATTAGGCAATTTATTAATTTGTTGCGTGCGTATTTAAAAGTGTCTTCGAGTTATTTTATTACAGTAGGTAATTATATTTATTTGTAGGTTTTGTTTTTTAATTACATAGTTTTTGTACTTATAACGGTGTGTTTCCACTGCCGACAAACTTCTAAGAAATATAGAGCATTACCATAAATAAAAACTTATACACCTAAGTCTGTTTTTACACGGTAGATTGGTTCCAGAAGAAGCCGTGTAAAAAAAAAAACCGTGTAAAAAAAGACATCTTATACAAAAATGGGTGATTTGTTCCTAATCTCTAAAACCTATTAAAATTAGTGAAAAACAAGAATTTTTAAGAACAAGAATTCATGTTTATTTTATTAAATCAAATATAAATACAAAATATTTTTTGGCTTACCTTTTATCTTAATGCGTTAAAATTAAATTTAATGGAAAATCAAATTTGCCTGCAAAAAATTTCTTTACCAAACACGTCTTATTGCATTGACAGTTCACAAAATATTAACACGTTTCAATTGCTCTGACCAGTAAATTTGATTGTATGCACATAAAGGGAATTCCCCTAAATTAGTGCTATTCACATTTGCTTTGACCAGTAAAAATTGTTTGTATGCGCTAAAGGGGAATTCACTTAAATCTTTAAGCTAGTGTTCGCAAACTATCGATACTATCGATGGTTTCAGACTTTTTTCTTTCATAAATACTTTTTTGTGATATGAACATACTTCGCAAAAATTAAATTTGACAAAAAAAAATTAAGTACATAAAATTTCAAATCGTGCTAAATGGAATAAAATCGTGTAAAAAAATTAAAAATATTCAATTTTCAAACCGTGTTATATCAAAACCGTGTACAAAAAGACCGTGTAAAAACAGACTTAGGTGTACAGTATTTCAATTACATTTTTAGCCGACTTCAAAAAGAAGGAGGTTATCAATTCGACTGTATTTTTTTATATGTGTTACTGCGAATCTCCGCCCCTGGTGGTCCGATTTTGATAAAAATTATTTTAATCGAAAGGAAGTGCTTGCAGATGGGTCCCATTTTTTTTAAATAACTAGAAGACTAGTAGATTTTGAATCTTAGCTTAAACATACGTCAACCATTTTATACCGTGACTAACGCTCGACGCGGATTTTTGACAAATCACTTTGAAACATTATTATGCGTATGTATGTGATATGCGATCTTTACCAACAAATAATGAAGAACATATACCGAAATAATTGTTGTGATACATATTTATGGTGAAACGTATAACCACGTTGTCGACTTTGTTCATCATCATCATCAACCTGCCCTTATCCCTATGGAGAGTCGGCACAGTATCTACTCCTTCACACATCTCTATCAGCCGTCATTATCTGAATATACCCCCTTCTTACGGATATCCTCTTTCACACAATCCATCCATACTTTCTTTAGTCTTCCTCTACCTTTATAGCCATCCACATTCAACGTCGACGTTGTTCACATTGAATAATATCAGTCAGCGGCTGTCAAAGTGTTAAAACACGTGTTTAACACAACAGTGTCTAACAGCATTATTTGGAATAATAATGTTGTTTTTTTTTGCAAAAAACAAATGTAACAAAGATGTACCAGTGTTTTGCAATGAAAGCTTACTGTTAAATTCATATTTGAAGTATGGGCGACCACGTAAATGTTAGGAATTTTAATGGTATTATAGAGTAATTAATTAGGTACCCAATTGAAGTGCTTGAAGGTTTGTTTGTGGGCGAACAATGGTAGGAACAAAGATGTTTGGCAGTTTGTAAGATTAATTATTCTGTAGGCAGAACAGTTGTTTTAGGAATGCAGAATTAATTATAATATACAAAGGAATAATTAAATATAATATTTATAATAAAACTAGATGTCGCCAGTGTCTTTATCGGGTTGAAAAAAAACTTAGTCTAACTTAGGCATAGTTTTTCGTACATAATTTGACCTAAATTCTCCAAAATAGCTGAGTTATCACTGTTATATCCGCATTTATAGATTGCCTACCATTCATCGGCAGAGGAGGGGACGCAGAAAAGAAAACATTTCTCCTTCTCAGCCATCTTGACCACTTCCCCGTCCAGAATCAGACAAGTAGAATTTATCATCGAAACCTACACTAAACGGGTCTCATATTTTGTATGTAAGCAAATGTTTAATTAACAATAATACCACTCTGAGTGTGGCAGTAAAATTTTTAGGTCAAACCAAGTTTTGCCTATATTAAAAAATATCTAGACTACAAAGTTACATTTCATTACGTTCACAGAGACGAGAGACGCGATTGTTAAGATGTGTCAACAAAACATAAAGTGTGCCACAGCCTGAGACTCGGTTTATCAACCTTTATTATATATATTGTCTCGTGTATAGGTATATATTTTTACATCTATATTTATATATTACTAGCTATCGCCCGCGATTCCGTCCGGGCGGAATTTAATAAAAACATAATAGCCTATGTGTTCTTCCTGACTATGTTCTACATCTGTGCCAAATTTCATCAAGATCCGTTGAGCCGTTTCGGAGATAACTTCAAACAAACATCCATCTAAACATTCGCATTTATAATATTGGTATGTTCACTAAAAGAATATGTTTAATTTTGTTTAAAATATCTTGAATTTTCGTATGTAAAAACGTCCACAAATCTGATTAAAAAAACAACAGTAAACACGACTGAATTAAGGCATAACTGCGAATTTCACATGGGGCGATTTATTCGACTGCTATCTCTGTTTTATTTTACCACAATAAGCAGGATAGCAATACCGTGAATCACTTGTTACCGAAGTTCACCGTAACTGTCTACATTCAGGGGAATAATACGAAAATTTCAAAGCAGGTATCGATATCTGTGAATTTAACGGCCATTTACTGGTTATGTGTGCCACAGTAAATTTGGTAATTTTGTTTAAATAATTCCGCCTTTACGAACTACTAGCTAGTAAAATATAAATTCCAAGTTTATTTATGTTATCTACTATTTATCTTAGTACACCTGTTGAGAAAAAATATAAATAACTGCACAATATGTGAAATTCCAATGTCCAAATTGGACATGTCCGATTGCATTGCAATTGAGTGTACAATCGATCTTAATGAACTTACTATTGGCTTTTTAGCCGACTTCAAAAAGAAGGAGGTTATCAATTCGACTGTATTTTTTTTTTTTTTATGTGTGTTACCGCGAAACTCGGCCCCTGGTGGTCCGATTTTGATAAAAATTATTTTAATCGAAAGGAAGTGCTTGCAGGTGGGTCCCATTTTTTTGTTTTTTTTTTTAAATAACTAGAAGACTAGTAGATTTTGAATATAGCTTCAAAATTTGTTGCGGAAATTAGGGACATTTTTGCTTTCAGCGCTTACGTAGGCTAAACTATAGGACCTACATAAAAATTATGTATGGCGAATTGTAGCTCTTTAAATGTGCTAATTAAAAGTCCGCGATAGCATATATCTATATTTTATAGTTTTCTCACAATAACCACTTTTTTTCTTTAGAAACATTAATTAAATTCATGTCCTATTTCCGACGCTATTATTCAAGTTCAGTATTAACCCTTATGTAAATAAATATGTTCATTATCAAGAGAATTTAATGTACATTATATTTGCAATTGAAACTATATCATTCTGTCTAATAGTTTAGGAGATATCGTAAGAATAAAATTACGCGGAAACGAAAAATGCTACATCGCGTTACAATGAATAGCACAAATTTGCTTTCTGGGCTTACGTAGGTCAAACTATATGACCTACATTAAAATGATGTATCGAGTAATTATAGATCCTTAAATTTGCTAAATAAAAGTCTCAGGTGGCATATATCTATCATCTATGGATGTCTCACAAAAACCATGTTATTATGAACAAACTTCGATTAAATTGCACACGAAAAACAGCGTCGTAAGCTTACGGCGCTATTATATTATATTCGATATGAATCCTTATCCAAATAAATATGTTTGATGGCTAGAGTATTAAATGCAGATTACATTAGCCTTTAAACTATGTAATTCTGATCAATAGTTTGGAAGATATTAAATTATTAAAAACTACGCGCATTCGAAAAATGCTACTGCGGCGCGCGGCTGGACAAAATTAAAGGCACGCTACGATGTATTAGTTCGTTAATTTTCAATTTGTATACCGATTTTGATAATTATTTCATTGTTTAAAGGATAAGTGGTTATGTGGTGTATTCTAAATTAGTTTTTGAATTGAAGTACACACATATTAAATAGGAAAGTCCTTTTCTTTATTTGTCTTATTTATGTCCTTATACGTATTAAGGAAATTTGTAATTAAACTTCAAATTCACTAAAAATTGAGAAATAAAACAAACATTTTAAGAAAAAAAAATAGCCGACTTCAAAACAAAAAAAAACTATCTCCAACAAAATGCGCTCAAAAGTAACTTAAAAAAAACAATTTCAAACAAAATGCACTCAAAAGTAACGTAAAAAAACAATTTCAAAAAAAAGGCACTCGAAAGTAACGTAAAAAAACAATTTCAAACAAAATTCACTCAAAAGTAACATACAAAAATAAATTTCAAACAAAATGCATTCAAAAGTACCATAAAAAACAATCTCAAACAAAATACACTAAAAAGAAACAAAATAATGTCATGAAAACTTCTTTCTTTCTTTCTTCTCTCTTTCAAAAACCCTCTAAACTCTAAAGAAAGTTCTCTTCTTTCTTGTAACATGTCTATATTGTATAATTATTGTTATTTTGGAGTCGGTTTCGGCCTAAGTAGGGACATAAACGTAAGTATGTCTAATACATCTCAAATATAAAATGTCACCTATTTACTTCGGCCGACACCGACTGCGAAATAACAATAATTATACAATATAGACATGTTACAAGAAAGAAGAGAACTTTCTTTAGAGTTTAGAGGGTTTTTGAAAGAGAGAAGAAAGAAAGAAAGAAGTTTTCATGACATTATTTTGTTTCTTTTTAGTGTATTTTGTTTGAGATTGTTTTTTATGGTACTTTTGAATGCATTTTGTTTGAAATTTATTTTTGTATGTTACTTTTGAGTGAATTTTGTTTGAAATTGTTTTTTTACGTTACTTTCGAGTGCCTTTTTTTTGAAATTGTTTTATTATAGTGTTTTTAGCAGTGGAAATAGGTACTTAAAATTAAAAACTTACCCGTATAAATGGGTTCTTCTTTGGTAGGTCATGATCCACTTCGTCTCTAGATTCCTCATCCTCAGCGGAGTTAACCCTCACGCAGGTCTTGTGTATCTGCACCTCATCCATATTCCCAACACATTATACCACACACTGATATACCACTTACGATCTTAATACCAACACAATAGAACTCACATTCACTTGTATAAAACACTGTTTTTTATTTTTTATTTTAAATGATTTTTGAATTCGAACACGATTGAAACCTCTTTTGTATTTCGAATTTTAGAATACACTTGAATTTAGATTTAATTTTTTGAATTTCGAATGCTAGTTCAAGTATATTTTTATAAGAGAAAAATTAAAACCTTCTTTTATATTTCGAATTTATTTCGTTTTTAATATCACTTTAACGAGTACCAGTTGTTTTCACGAACACTGCACCTGAAAGTAAAAAATGAAACATTAATGAAATAATGACAAATAGAAGGATGAGTAATATTAACAAATAATGATATCATTATAGTCAAGTGGATGTTTGTTTTTTGATAAATGTGTGATTAACAGATTGGAGTGAGGAAAGTACGTTAATTAAAGATTAAACTACGGAAAGAGGTGACCTGAATAATATAATCCACTAATATCCCGGCCAGTATGGATCTATTATTTTTATGTTATGCCAGTTAAAATATTTGAAAAAAAAAAGAAAAATAACTATTAACCTATTAACGTATAGTATTCATAAGTTATCTTATGTAATTAGTTGAAAAGATCGGATCAAATCGATAGATGGCGCTTTTCCTAATTTTATTTTACGTGACAAAATTAGTATGTATTCTTTGCAAAATATCTTTGAAAGCAAAGAATTTCCTTTAATACAACACTTTCTTAATATTATTTAAAAAGAATACATACATACAAGAACTTATACATTTAAAAAAGAAATGTATGAATGAAATGTACTTCACAAACTTCACGGTATAATTGCCGAGTTAATACATAATCCCCTCGCCTTGAACCGCCGCGTACCGACCTCGTATATGTACCAATCAGAGCGTGCAAGCCACCGCCACTTTGTGAAATCTGACATTGTTTTAATTGACCAGTTTTTTTAATTATTCATACTAATTATTATATTAATCGAGTTGTCTTGAAGTACTAGATACTTGTCATAACAAAAGTTAGGTGTCAATATATTTATTCTTTCCAAAGGTTCCAAAATAAAACATTTCTTTTATTAAATTAGTTAATATAAATCGGTTAAAAA
Source organism: Papilio machaon (assembly GCF_912999745.1). Taxonomy (NCBI): domain Eukaryota; kingdom Metazoa; phylum Arthropoda; class Insecta; order Lepidoptera; family Papilionidae; genus Papilio; species Papilio machaon. Next base: position 663,674 of record NC_060011.1, read on the forward strand.
TATGTTATCTCTAGACGGTTTTTGTCAGCAATCGATTAAATTCACTTTCCTCGTAGTTTATAGTTTGACGGTGACATGAATATCTATCACGGTCCAGTCATAAACTGTGACGAAAGACCGATGCGTTGTCTTGAATATTATTCCGTTATATGTCGGCATATTAATATAGTAAAGCATATAAACATACTTGTTTATACTATAAATATAAAAGTTATTCTTGTTTATTTTCTAGTTCTTTTTATTATAATTTTTGCACAAGTTTATAGTAATAAGATTGTGCAAGTCAATGACCTCTAACTAACAAAAATAAATCGCTAGAAAAATACAGATTTCAATCAAATATACATTTATTTCTTCTTTTACTTTTCATCTTCGCGTAACGCCCATTGCTGGGCATAGGCCTCCCACAAAGGTCGCCACGGTGATCGGTCCTGTGCAACCCGCATCTAAGATATTTGCCTAATTATTATTATTTACTTGAATTATTTCGTTTATATTCCATATAACTTTAAGATATTCCCAAGTAGGGTTGGCAACAGGCAAGCGGCCGGCCGTTGAAAATTAGGCAAAACCTTATGCGCAACCCCACGTGAGTGGGATAAAACCAAGGAGATGATGATGATTTTTCGAATTCGTAGATGTAGATTAAAAATAAAAATTATTTTAAAAATATCTAATTTTAATAAACACAAAACGCGGGAACGTTTTTATTTGCAACACATTATTTGTTTACTTGTTTTTAAACAATGAATATATTTACCTGTAAAATAAAAGGAAGTCTATAACCTAGATAAGAGTTAACTTATTTCCTAAATATTACGTCCTATATATTTTAACAGTGGTAGAAGCCAGCAACAACAACATCTGTTGAACGAATGCGCCACAACACCACGACCATACAGAAGACAGGCGTCAAGTGGAAGTAATTCTGCATTTCTGATGAGTGTGCGTGCCGGAGGCCTAATTTTAGTTCTTGGTGGATTTAAAGGTGGACGGGAAGTATAGGAAAGGGTTATTACCCTTCTCTCAGTGTGCGTCCTTCCTCCGTCGATTAAAAGTAGGCAATGCATCTACAATAACGGATGTCTATGGGCCTCGGTCGTTTCGTTATTTCAGCGAATAAGACCGCTTACTCGTTTGTCACCTTCTAATATAATTATATTTGGATTGTTAGGACTTTTGTTTGTGACTGTACTTTTAAATTTGCAGATGTCACAAATATATGACAGTGGTACTTTAGAGTTACTATATACTCGGAAGAATGTTGTGTACGACGTTGTGTACGGTCAGATGCTAGCCCGTGCTGTTTAAACTACTTTCTAAGTCTCCAAGACAAGTACAGGTGTGGTCAAACTTCGGGTCGTAAGTACAAGTTTAACTAGAAAAATTAAGATAGAAGTAAAAACCATTTTTTCTTTTAGTAAATTAACAGATAAAAAATAATAAATTCATTTTAAAACAAATTGAACAATTAAATATTTTATTTGGAATGTGAAAGCTTCTAAGATTACTTAAGATTCAAAACTTAAGTAAAGAACATTTTATTATTTAAATAATTACTACTTATTATTGGATTTTCACACATTTTCAATAGTATAGTACATTTTCAATTTCAATAGAACTAGTCGGTGCCGTGCCGTCACCGGACAATCATACGTGAGTTAAGTCGTTCTTAATTCATTTTTGTTTATTTATGTACGTTCTTTCGTAAATAATCTGTATTTTATTACTATTTAATTATCTGTGTTACTTATTGATTGATATGAGAGAAACACAAGCACCTGTGTTTGCCGATACTGGGCTAACAATGCAGTTGCGCAATGCATTTTGCTGAGGCGATAACGCGATCCAAATGTGAGCCAATACTTTATGTACTATTATAAAAATAAGCATTAAAAATAAAAAATACTTTTATTTGTTACTGGCTGATAACCGAGAATTCAGGTGGAATTTAAAAACTTTTTAAATTCCAGAATTTGTCTGTTTCAAAAATGCAGATCCGTTCAGGCGGCCATTGATTTATATTATTACCTTCGTTCATAAAAATAATGGCGGGTTAATTGGTTTTTTAAATGAATCGCTGGTTCAAGCAAAAAGTTTTTAATGATTTAAAACTATGTTTACGTATAACATGTCAAAAAGATTTTTATTGTATGAATCACTTTTGAGTCATAATCATGAGTAATTTGTAAAGGGACTTTTCGCGTGACTGTCTTCCCCTTTGAATTAACCTTTATCAAGGAATTTTATTGCCTATTTTCATATGGGGTTCTTTTGTTATAAAACTGTGAACAAGTTTACTCACCTTAGGTATAGTTTTTTTTATATTATAACGTGGGAAACGAACAAGCAGCCATGAATACACCGAAACGCGATGCGACCACTACTCATACACACCCGCAATTGCAGATGTGTTACCCTTTCATATGGTCCCCGCCTTCGTCAGATCCACTTCCCCTTTCCATCTTTTTTTATCAGAAAAGAGTAAAGGGCACGGAGACTAAAATTAGGACTCCGGTACGCACGCTTATTAGCCAAAACCTAAGATTGCTTCGACTTGACTGTCTTCTGTGTGGTCGTGGTATTGGTCAAGCTGCCCCATTCATACAACAGATCATTCTACCTTTGTTAGTTATTTTATAGTCGTAATTTTTTTTATTATCAACTATTACAAATGTTAAGTTGAGATCACAACATGTTTCTATGTGTGTTTATCAACAGTGGAAACGCACTATACTATCATTATAATTATACTAGTCATAATGCGTGAAGACAGTTTTGTTCCGCCCATATTTAACGTCGCCAAGGTTAGTAACCAATGTTTGAACCAAGGTTGGCTCATTGGCTCATTTCACGGTCTATTCTAATAGATGTAAGAACATTAACTAGGTAAGTTTTCCATCGAGTTTTCCTCGTACTGTAGAACTCTATTGAAACTAGTAATACAAATTTACTCTGAATTAATTAAGAACGACTTAACTCCAAGAAGTCGTCAAAATAAACACACGCTCTGAAGATGGACCTGGAATAATGCCACTACACGGCATATCTTCTGTTTGTTAGTTCAGAGAATGTAAGTAAGGTATGTCCGATGTACAAGTCGCCCAAGACTTTATCTGTGCAGGGTTAAAAAAACGTAATTAGTAGCCTATGTTCTACAGCTATACCAAATTATATTACTAATTTAACAGATTTATTATACTAATAAGATGTATGTTAGATGTAAGATAATATATTTTTGTAAAACATAACTAAGCTTCTTTAATTATATTAACTTCATCCTTTTAACAGCTTATAGGGTAGTCACAGCAAAGGCTGAAAGAACGAATAATTACGAACGTTAATTGGCTTACAATTAAATATGTTTAGCATACCTTCGTAAAGCCTCTTATTGTCTGACAGGTGGGTAATTTTTACCCGACTGACTCAAGAATTTAATGTTATTCGAACGTGTTTTATTTTGAGTTTGCATGTCTGTTTGTTTGTGACCTACAATAGCCTAAACGATTGAACAGATTTTGACGAGTGAGATGTTATCCTATACATTATTTTTATCTACAATGTTATAGGGGTAAGATTAGATTACCTTCTTGTGTTTTTTTTAAATTAAAAATTAGTTATTCTATGGATCTGATCAGAAAGGCCGGGACGGTAAGCAGAGTAGATTTTAATATCAAATATAATTGTACTTTATACCATTGAAATAAGGTTTAATTTTACTTTTCAATTTTGTTTACGGTTGCTCTTCGTTCGTTGGAATGGATCTTAATTCTGTTAATTATTCTTTCTATAGAAAATCAGAAGGTTAAACTTAACTTGCCATACTTTGTACCATTATTATAGTAATCTTTCACCTTGAACCAAATGTCAGTTAAATTATAGAATTTATTTACATTAAATGGTTAATTTTGTAATAAAATAGTTAAATGGAAGCGAGTAGAATTACATTGTTTTCTAATTGTATTTAATTAAGTGTATGAATCAAAGGCATTTTGTCTCTGTTTTCCATATGTATAATGAAAGGGATGACGATATGTTTCATAATGACTCTTTACAATTACTTCTTTAGTCAGGTCAGTTTATATTTTAATAGATAAAAATACATCTAGAGATTAGATTTACAATTTTATATTAACAAAGGAAATGTAATTTTGGGAATATTTTTAGAAATTAAGTACTAGCTTTTACCCGCGACTTCGTCCGCGCGGGATAAAAAAAAATGCACACAAGATAAAAAAGTTCCTATGTCCGTCTCCTAGTTCTAATCATCAATTCCATCCCATCAATTTTCAGCTAAATCAGTTCGACCGATCTTGAGTTATAAATAGTGTAACGAACACGACTTTCTGACTATACATATAGATTAAGGAAGAGGTTTTCAATTCCTCAGTATGCTACCTTTTTGTTGAAATATTTTGGCATTTATGAAGTGTCAAAGATGGGGTTTACGGTTTTTATAATTTAAGGTTTTATTTCCGAACAGATTGTAAGCAATGCAAAGATCGAAGAGTGAAATTCAGGCAGAGTATTGTTTTCTTCAAGTTTTATTGAACGCTCATGTCGTATAACTGTACGACCACAGTTAGGTGCGAGCGAAATAGGAGACTTGGTCGATAAGTGTGAGCAAGATAGAGGATCGATCAATTTGTTCACGGGTAAGTAGAGTGTGAAGAAAGCTAGGGTTGGTAAAATCTTAAAAAAGTCGATATCGATTTTTTTTGGATAATTAAGTTAATTTTCAGAAAGTTATAACAAAAACAAATTTATTCAATTAAAATATGTAGTTGCAATTTTGCAATTTCTTTAAACTAATTTTAACTAATAAGTTAAAATCTTTAATTTAAAAAAAAAATTAAGAAATTATACTATTTTACTAAAAAAAATCTAATATTAATTCCTTTTAAATGTATGTTACATTTAAAAATATTGTCAAATATTATTATTAAAACTTAAAGGATCACTTAATTATCGAAACTTACTCAGTGTATAAATCTTTAATAAAAAAAAATATTACATTTAATTAGGGTTATAATTTTGTTTTCTGAATTTATATTTTAGTGGCAACCCTACACTTAGCTTGATAGTGCATGACGCATCGCACGCACACATAAATACACACCCACACAAACATGCACTTCCTGCATTGCTATGTCATCCTTGTATGGCTTGGTCAAGGGGACGCCATTGACCCTTTAAAGCCTTATTATTATTAAAAAAAAAAGTAATCAATAATAACATGAATTATTAATATGGCAATTTCAATTATTCGTTGCTTTTTCGAACTTTATTGCATTGCTTTTGCCTTTTTAGGTTATAGTATAAGAAATATTGATACGTACTTATGTTAATTTCATCGTAAACACATTTTGACTTACTATAAATCTTATGAACAATCGTCCAAAGAATTTCGTATAAGAAATATAATTTTATTTGTATTTAAAAATATAGAAATCTTACTAATATTATAAACTAGCTTTTACCTGCGACTTCGTCAGCGCGGAATAAAAGAAATGCACACAAGATAAAATAGTTCCTATGTCCGTCTCCTAGTTCTAAACTACCTCCCCATCAATTCAGCTAAATCTGTTCGACCGATCTTGAGTTATAAATAGTGTAACTAACACGACTTTCTTTTATATATATTGTAGATGTGAATATTTAGATGTAGGATGTTTGAAAATATCTCCGTATAAAAGCTTAACGGATCTTTAAGAAATGTGGCACAGATGTAGAACATAGTCAGGAAGAACACATAGGCTATTTATTACGTTTTTTAATTCCATGCATACAGAGTCGCGGGTGACAGCTAGTAATATTATAATTATTTTTCATATTTCCGAATACTTTGAATGTAGATTTTGTATTAAAAATCTGTGAATTACTTTGCGTAGAAATGAATTAATCAAATTAACTGGTACTCTTAGACAGTCAATCTGTTATTTTCATCCAAATCCTAAGACGTTTTAAAGTTCGTTAACAAAAATATTAGTGCTGTAAATAAAATCTAATATATAAAATTCTCGTGTCTCATTTTTTTAACTGCGTGCGGACGGAGTCGCGGGCGACAGCTAGTGTTTTATATAATTTTTAACAGACATAGCTTAAAGACCTCTGACGTGTTATATAAAAACACATCAAAGAATTTAGCCGGCTTACATCAATTATGTGAGTATGAGAAATAAGACAACCTCAATTCCCATAACACGTAATTAACAATGAGGTTCACAATCCGAGAAATTTATATACTTTTCATGGAATGTGGAAAGCTCGATTTCTTTATATACGCAAATATATAATCTGAGTTTGTTTTGAAATGTAAATATATAGACGACTATCTCTCGCCCACGACTCCGTCCGCGCGGAATTTAAAAATACATAATAAGTAGTCTATGTTCTACATCTGTGTCGAATTTCATTAAAATCCGTGCAGCCGTTTTGGAGATACCTTCAAACAAACATCCATCTAAACATTCGCATTTATAATATTAGTGAGATAATCTTCGTTAAATATTTCTCTGTAATATTGTACATAACATATGTATGTCTACACTATGTTTAAAATATAGTTAAAAGTATTACTATGTTTTGCATGTTTTATATCTAAATGCGAATGTTTGGATGGAAGTTTGTTCCTAGGTATCTCCAGAACGGCTTAATGCATCTCGATGAAATTTGGTATAGATGTAGAACATAGCCTGATAGAAGACATAGGCTACCTATAATCCCGGAAATATTTGCGATTCCGGATATATCATACTAATATTATAAATGCGAATGTTTAGATGGATGCATAGATGTTTATTATTAGGTATCTGCTGTACGGTTCAACGGATCTCGATGAAATTTATCATAGATGTAGAATATAGACTGGAACAATACATAGGCTACTACTTAAGTTTTTAATCCGCACGGACGGAATCGTGAGCAACAGCTACTTAGATATACATATTTACTTGATAACTCTGCAACTGTTCAATATATCTGATTGAAATTAAGCATAGATAAAGAATAAGTCAAATTACATATAGTACTACTTCTGATACTGTTTTTTTTTAATTCCAACGCGAATTTTCTTATATCATACTAGGAACAAATGAATTCATAAAGATATTCACAAATATCTTTGTTGTTGTTTTCCTTCATCGTAAGAACGTCGAATTAATGTACACATGTAAATCGAAAATCGAAAAACACATTGGTACATTGCGGGATTCGAACCCAGGACCTGCAGATTGTAAGTCAAGCGCTTAATCCCTAAGCCACCGATGCTCTTGATATTTCAAATGTAAAGTAAAATAACTTTTAAAACTTTATTTAAGTAACTAAAAGATTTTATTACCCGAGTTATTTTTAACAATGGTTAATGCGTAAATCAATAACTGATAAGTAACAGCGTGGGTGATTACTGGAAATTTCCATGTTATATACCCTATAGCCCAGCGGTTAATAGTTAATCTACCTATCATCAGCTCACTATACATCCCCACTGAGGGGCTCGAAGTCTACCCCAAGTTAGGGGTGACTACGTCATAGTCAACCACAGTCCTGTGCGGGTTGACTTCACACATATCTTTAAATTTCTTTGCAGATATTTGCAGGTTGCATCACGATATTTTCCTTCATCGTAAGAACGTCGAATATATGTATATATTTAAATCGAAAAACACATTGGTACATGGCGAGATTCGAAACCAGGACCTGAAGATTGCAAGTCAAGTGCTTAACCCCTGAGCCACCGACACTATATCTATACAATTAATAAAATTGGAATGTCAGTATGGTTATATCGATAAAATAATTTACATTTTGAACATGATGTAATTGCGTCGCTCAGAACAAAAATTCTATTTTTAAATTTTTCTATCCTCTCCCATTGAAAAACAGAAATAGTTATGTTTTAAACAAGGATTTTGATAATAGAAATCTAGGATTAATTAGAGTGCAAGATTTAAGTAAAGTAAGGAATTATCTTTTCTATTTCCTTGAATGATTAACCGTAAGTTTCTGAGGCCGAAATCTCCGTTTAAAACTAATTCTTATCTCTGTTTCATCAAAAATAATAACAGGGATGACGAAATGTACAGAGATTTTGGTGTCAGAAACTGACGATAAATTAGTCACAAAAAAATCAAGCATTTTATACAGTTCACATGATTTAATTATTTTATTATAGTATACCTAAAATAATACAGTTCTTTAGTACAATTAAGTTTCAGAAATATTATTAATCGTGGGTTTCCAAGAACAAAATCTCTTTATAAAACATGTCTTCATCCCTGTCATGTTTGACAAAATAGATAATACTATAACGGAGATTTATGTCACAGAAATCTACGATAAGTATTCAGCCTTCTCTAGTCTAGGCTTTCAAAGTTGATGTAGTTGTTTCTCACACGCTGTATTATAACAGTAACTGTCAGATGTAAAATTACAAACATTGTTGATAATAAGAGGCATCCGATGTTTGCGGAAATGGACGATTTACTGAACGGGTGTTAGCAAGTCAAGGTTACGTGATTAAACCAAGGTTATTATTGTTACTATGACTGTAGAAATAATCCTTACTAATATTATAAAATTTCGTAGCTATTCAATTCATTTCTGGCCAGCTGTCGCAATAACTGACGAGTTTCAATATAAGAGTAATTCTTAAATTATAAATAACTAGCTATAGCTCACGACTCCGTCCTGGCGGAATTAAAAAAAAAAAACTTAATATGTCTATGTGTTCTTCCAGACTATGTTCTACATCTGTGCCAAATTTAATCAAAATTCGTTGAGTTGTTCTAAAGATACGTTGTAACAAATATCCATCCATCTAAACTTTCGCATTTATAATATTAGTAAGTTTTTGTAAGTTTAATTTTTTTTAATTATTTAAACTTTCGTGAGACTTAACTCACGTGTGATCGTCCGGTGACGGCATCGAAAGTACGAGACGCGACGCTACCGCGAAGTCCTTAAGATAAACATTCGCCCTGAAGATGGACCCCCAACGGGTCCGAAACTAGTCGGTGCCGTCACCGGACGATCACACGTGAGCTAAGGCGTTCTTAATGCCGTTCTAAATGTTTGACGAAGTCGTGGACGCAGATAGTAATCAATAAGCTTGAATATTATACCACTCTAGATTACGAATTTAATAACACATAACTCGTCAAAATAGGTTCATTCGTTTACACCAAGAAGTCGCAAATGGTACTGGTATCCACATCAGGATTCTGTCAGTCAAGCAATACCTAAGCATTCATAACAACCTGGAGGGGTATTCCTCGAGAACACTGGCTCATAGATAACAGGATCAGAGTATTAAATTTTTTGTACTACGACCAATAAATATGATAGTCCATTTTAACGAAGTTAAATAATTCTGAGCAGTTTGAAAAAAAAAAATTGTTTTTGTTTCTCTGGGATTATGGACAAATTTTGTTTTAAAAATTATGATTTCATTCGAATTTGTATTGTAGTTCTCTGTGATTAAAGTTTAAATTACATTGTTGCGTTATGTATGGTCACGGTTGAAGGATCAGTGGTGACCTCTGCACGACCTTGAAGTGATGAAAAACTTTGATGTTTCCGGTGGATTCTTCGGTGCGTAATTTTCTTGCGAATGTCTTCAGATTTGATTAACGTTTTTATTTGAAGATAATCAGGGTAATTAAAAAACAAGTATAAAGGTGCGTTTCCATGGTGCTTTATTGTGCGTCTGCAACGTCCATTACGCAACATGGAAACGCGCCTTTAAATCGCTGATAATTTCCATAACAGAGAAACTTGACTAACCTATCATCACAAAAACAACATACATCAAAGGTTTTTTTTCCATTGACTAGTAAACAAAAAAGATCTGTTCAGCAGATTCATCATAAAGTTTTAAATAAACCTAATAACGTAATGTAATACCTATAAAGTTTTTGGAAATCTCTGATTTCTTACTAATATTATAAATGCGAATGTTTAGATAAATGTTTGTTTGAAGTTATCTCCGGAACGGCTCAATGGATCTTGATGAAATTTGATACAAATATAGAATATAGTCTGGAAGAACACATAGGCTACTTACACATAGCATATAACTTGTACTTAAGCTGTTCTTTGTAGACATAAGTTGTAGAAACATGCTTAGAATAAAACAATGAAATATGAACCTTTAAATATGTCTGTAGATATTAAATGAAAGAACTAAGTATCAATCAAACGCTTGGTACACAACTGCAATGTTTCAATTGAATTTAAACTCACGACAAGCGCGCCACCATGCGGACATTATGTAATAAACTCGTGCCTTGAATCCAATATAACATAAGTACTTATAACTTAAACTGCACACGTGTAGCATTAAGGTTAATTTCCACTGAATTATAAAATCACATTTTCACTGCAAGTTTTTCGCAATGCAATTTAACTAACTTACTACAATATAGGCACATATCTGAGAAGAAATTCAATGATATGTATGAAGTCAACCCGCACTGGACCAGTGTTGACTATGTCCTAGTCACACTTAACTTAGGGAAGGCTTCGAACCCCTCAGTGGAGATGTACAGTGAGCTGATGATTACAATATCATATTTTATGTGTAATTAATATAAAAATACTAGCTGTCGCCCGCGACTCCGTTCGCGCGGAGTTAAAAAAAAACTAAATGGGTTATGAAAAATAGATGTTGTCCGATTCTCAGACCTACTGAATCTGCTCACAAAATTTCATAAGAATCGGTCAAGCCGTTTCGGAGGAGTTCAAGTTCGAACCCCGTGACACGAGAATTTTATATATAAGAAGTTACATTTCTCTGTTTACTTAATTTAAAAATTTCAATTCATACTTGATTTATTAATTCATACAAATTCCTATTTCATTCTAATTTACAGTTAACTTCGATAAAGTCTGTGATCAATAAGTTACTTTGGTATTCGAGTAATGTTGTTAATATTTATTGACATCATACATCTAGATAAAACCAGTTTTATTCGTTTAGAATTCAATATTAGTACCATAGTTGTGTTCGCAAAAAAACATAACTAGCCATTGTCATTGTTAACTTTTTATTTTTTTAATAAAATACATTCTAAATTGTTTATGTTTCTATTATAAAAGATTATTTTTATTTTAATCCTTTAAAATATATATATAAACGTAGACTTACTATTTAAAATTCTGAACCAAGGCATTGAGCCTCATTATTTCAGAGACAAACGAAGAAAAAAAAAATATAAAGCATGTTGGCTTATTCAATGTAAAAACAAAAAAATAAAGATGTATTGCGTACCTCAAAATTGACAAGGAACGTACAGAAAATGGGTATTTCCTCTTCTTGCACGTCACCATCGTCACTATGTATGTTGGGGACGTAGGTATATATATATTTATTAAACAACATTCGCGTCTCTCCGTTTACAGGATGCAACTGATTAGCGACTCGCCAAATAATTTGCACATCCTTATGATTTCTTTTCAACTGTTTCTCTAAGTTTTCACTGGCAATACAATCAACAAGTCATCTCATTGCCTTTATCAAAACAGACATTTTCCTTTTTATATTACGAGGCATACAAGCAAGCGTTGGTGGCTCAGGGGTAAAAACTTGACTTACAATCTGCAGGTCCTGGGTTCGAATCCCAACATGTATCAATGTGTTTTTCGATTTACATATTTTTATCTGACGTTGTTACGGTGAAGGAAAACATCGTGATGCAACCTGCACATATCTGAGAAGAAATTTAATGATATTTGTGAAGTCAAGCAACCCGCACTTGGCCAGCCACTATGGCCTAATCACCCCTAACTTTGGGGTAGGCTCCGAGCCCCTCGGTAGGGACGTATAGTGAGCTGATGATGATACGAGCAAGCGGCCACCTGGATATGCCGAAATACCAAAGTGACCATTCCCCATAGACATTTGCAGATTCATTGCCTAACTTCAGTCAACGGAGGAGACGACACACAAATAAGGATATTCCCCTTCTTCTGTCACATCTACTACCTTACAAGAAAAGTGTGAAAAGGGAACATGGACTTAAATTAGGCCTTTGGCTTGTTAGGGGTGCTACAAGTATCATTGCAATCGAAACACTAACAACAATGGAAACTGACGGTTAATAGAATATAATATAAAGAAATAATTCATATAAAAACTCAACTGTAATTAACTCTGTAGCAGCCACGTGTGAAACTAAATAAAATAATTATACGTAAAGTCTCTTACTTGTAAATAACCTTGGTTATAATTTATATGTACGTATTATGTTAATGCGCTTTTTGCACGTCTAATATTTTCAAGCGAACATTTGCAGCGTCGTATATTGTGATTCCATCTTCATATTCATCTTTTATTGTGATTGAAAACTACTGTTATAATTGCGACCACTATTGGAGCTAGTCTATCCTTCATTAAGATGACTAGGCCATAATCACCCACTTCACACATGTGTTTGAATATCTACGCAGATATGTGTATTGACTCACAATAAGAACATAGGATATATCATCATCATCAGCTCACTTTACATCACCATTGTTGAGCTAAGAGCCTATCCTTGGTTAGGGTTGACAAGGCTATAGTCAACCATGCTGGCCCACTACGGGTTAGTTGACTTCACACGTATCTTTGAATTTCTTCCTTCATGATGTTTTCATTCATCGTAAGAACGTCGGATATATATGTACATATGAAATTCGAAAAATAATTATTAATTTTATAAGCTAAGTTATAAGTAAGATCAAATTAACGCATCACATAGTTCATGTTCAAATTATTTTACGTTCAAGTTATCTGACCTAAGAATTCGGTCGTTTTACGAACCGGTAACATAACTAAAAAATAACGGATCAAGACACAACACAGCAGGAACCCTTAGAAACATTATTCCTCAAAAATATTAACAAAGAATGCATAAGTAATAAAGGTAGGCAGATATAGGATAGACTCGGGCGCACCTTTTTTTATTCTTCTATGCTCAATGTTTATTTGGCACTTTTAATAACGATTTAACTTTTTTAATTCTTGTATACATATATTTAAATTTCCTTTTAAAGTAAGAAAAAGATATAGTTTATCAAATGTTCTATAAATTAGATACCTATTTCTATTAGGTAGAAACAGACTTTAACAAAATACGCAGGTAGATTGGCATATCGTAATTGTGGTTACAAATAATCTAATGAAAAAAACAATTAACCCACCTTACAAGCTTATCTTTTAACACACAATCACTTAACCACTGCACTAATTTTCGAACAAAATTTTTTTTGGTGTCGTAAATGGCGCGATTTAAAATACATATAACACACGTCTAAACAACAGCGCTGTGCGCGCACGACTGACTATCGTTGTTATGAGTGATGGAAACAAATACTCGATCACCTGTACTGTACTGACTCGGAACTGATTGATATTACTGTTGAGTACCAACTGCCGAAAAAATATCACAGAAAAAAAAATTGACTTCAGTTTTTTCACAGAAGTGAGATAACATGTTTCCATACTACTTGTTGCTGCGATAAAAATTGTGTGCCAGTTTTTATTGGACATCTTCATAAATTTTTATATTTTAATTTACTACCTCCTTGGTATGATTATAATTTTTATAATATTGAATTATTTTTTAATCTCTTCCATGGATCTATTGTCAGAAGTATTACAAATGTCTTGCGTACAAATTCCCTCCAAAAGTCTCCATTTTGAATCTATTTTACCGCCATATTTGTGTAACTTGCTTATTGAACACATGTTTATCTTGCTAAAGGCATACATTGTTGGAATTATCGTTTTTGTGATCGTCGGAGCGCATGTAGGTCGGTATGTAGAAAATGTGCTGATAAAAACTTAAGACTCGTTTACGTCGTTTCTTCAAGTTTTATAGTTACTAATTAAGTGCATAATATTACGGAGTAAGCTATGACTTGTTTGGACGATGTTTTTGTTTAAATTGTGATTAATTAACGAGGTTTTAAAATAATGTCAGTATCAAATATGACAAATCGATTAAAACTTGTTCCAAACGTAGAGCTTAATTTTATAAATATTTAGAATTGCGAAAACTCCATCAAATATTTTGTTGTTTGATGATTCCTTTAATTTAGCGCAATCCGCGTAGGGTCAACATTGCTATATTAATTTTACAGGCGCTTTTTTTAAACTAACTATTACTACTCGAGTTATAAACCAGCTGTATCTAATCCATAAACCTATTAAATAAAACAAGTTGTTAATATTTAAATCGTTGTTTATTTCTTTTTTTAAAGGACAGAATAATTATAAACATGTACTGTAAAGTTTATACATAGTTTTGACATATATTTATGTGAAAGATATGCATCTGATATGCTAGAATATATTAACAATATTATTTATATATTCTGTTAAATAAAGGTGCTTCCACATAACTCCTATATTCATAATTTATTCACATCGAGCAGACGGTATAATTTCGTGATTTGTGAAGTTGTGAACACAGGCTTTACGTGTAAGATCCTTTATTAAAATTTTCTAGAGCTGTTAATGACGAATAATTTATGTAATAATTAAAAAGTTTATCCAAATATTTGTGCGTCGTATAACAGAGCATTTTAAACATGTATTTACTATGGATTTCACTACAGAATAAATAGAATTATAATATTTATAATCTAATAATTAACATTAAAAACTACTTAATTAATAAAATGGACTATTTATAATTCTACGTCTTTGGCGAAGCAAGATTATTTACAAATGTAAAATGAAAAAGAAAACAATTTTATGTGAATATAATTGAGGTACAAAATATTATATGTTCTTAAATATGAAAAAAGTACATACATTTCGTTAACTTCAAATCCAAATATTTAAATATTTTAATAGTAAGGAAGTAAATGTAATCACATGTAGGAATACTGAAGTTGAAAATTTAGTTTAAAACTAACTTATGCCCGCGACTTCTTCGCGCGGAATTGAAACCTTTACATAGGCTAATGCCTATGGGTTCTTTCAGACTGTGTTCTACATCTGTGCCAAACTTAGTTTAGATCCGTTAAGACCTTTTTTAGATATATAATAATAAACATCCAAACTTTCACATTTAGTATGAAACTTCAAATCTTTGACTATTTGGAAGTTTATTAGTTTGAAGAGACGTTATAATATTTAGTAGGATTTAATTTAACAAATAGAGATGTGTTTAATATATATTAAATACCGATAATAATTGTTAATTTAATATTTCTTGAATCTTTAGCTGTTCGGCATTTTACATGCAGCGCAGTGAATTTTATTTTGAATGTGGATGGCTATAAAGGTAGAGGAAGACAAAAGAAAGTATGGATGGATGGTGTGAAAGATATGCGTAAGAAGGGGGTAAATTCAGATATGACGGCTTATAAAGATGTATGGAGTAGTACATACTGTGCCTACTCTCCATAGGGATAAGGGGAGGTTGATGATGATGCAGTGAATTTTATTTTTATTGCTTTAGTGGACTGTATGGGTACACATGTCTGAGAGCGCGAATATATCCGTTTGCACGTAAAGTATAGCCGAATTATTAAAGTTACGATACATTTAAGGTTTGATAATTACATTAATTAAATGCAAGATAAGTATAACAAATATAAGGTTCTTACATTTATCGTCAATTTTAAAGTAAAAACAAAAATTAAATATATTTTTAAATATAAAATAACTTAACATTGAGCATTTGTATGAAGAGAAATTCGACGCCATCTTGTTTTAAAATCACTTCCTAAACGAATAATTATAATTATCTCTCAGAATCTCTTCGTAGTAATCTATTTACTCTAGAAATTTTATTTTTGTATGTCTCAATAGGTGCTCTGCGGAGTAATCTGGTTGCAGCGACTCGTGTCATGGCGGCTTTTAAACTCTGTGGTGTCAAGATGGCGGGCGTTTCGCGCGTCCGCAAGATGTCAGGAATAACGCTGACAGCGGCGTCTGACAACATGGCGTCGATGTCACCATTCAACATAACTAGTTCGGATGACGTGTAGTTCGCGATGGGAGTGCATAATGGTATTGCATTCGACCATTTTCTGTTCCTGAAATATATTTTTTTATTAGTCTTATTAAAATTAATGACTAAAATTATAATAATAAAAAAATATCGAAGAATGACGGCACATTAACAGAGTTTTAATGTTTCTAGTATTTCAACCGACTGGGTTAAAAGAGTTTTTTTTGACTATTTTGGCGAGGGAGGTGTTCGTTTTCGTATTCTTTCCCTTCTTTTTTTAATATCATTTGGTGGCAAACGAGCGAACGGCCACGTAAATTCATCGAAATAGCAAAGCGACTTCCGTCCATAGACATCTGCAATTGCAGATGCGTTGCCTACTAGTTGTCTACCCTCAATCGACAACGGAAGGGACGCACAAAATAAGAATATTTTCCATTCCTATGTATCTCCTACTCCGACAAATCCATTTCCCCTCCCCATCCGTTCCTTATAAGAAAACGGTGGGAAGTGAAAGAGGGTTCCTCAGTGTCGTGGTCTCATTCGGTTAGTTTTTTTAACTAATTAAATGGTATTTATCTAGGTAAATAAGGTATAAACTTACTTGAGACAGCGTAACATCGGTGCTCCTTTAATCCTATATCCAGGCTCGCATGTGAAGGAGACAGTCTCTCCTATCTTGTAATAAAACTTGACAGATGACATGCGACCTGATATTGTCGTGCCGGGATATGTGCACGCTTGCGCACCTTTGTAATAAATTTATACGTTTAAAAGCCAATTTGATGTTAAGTTAATATGTTAGGTTAGTTTACTGATTATATATGATGTATTTTTTTATCTTAAAACAGTATTGGCCTGTATTTTATTATATTTTGAATGTAAGATAGCAATTAGAAAGCAAAATACAGACAAACACGTAGTAAAGAAAAAGCATCTGTTAAAGCCTTAATAAAAGCGATGTGATGATGATAAAAACAGATTTTACAACATTTTTCATAAATGTTTAATAGTATTTAATATCTTTTACATTCCCATTCTATTTCGTTTAATATTACGAAATACGTATATTTGTATTTGTACATATTTAAAACAAAACACGAACGTTCTTTTTTTAGTAATAAACAAAAGACGTTCTTAATTTGTAAAAATAATCAATACCATGATGTTATTTGTGACATAAAAATACGAATTTAATAAATTAAATTAATGTTAGTTTATGGGGGCAACATAAAATAAAGCGATACATTAAAATGCTGCATTATTTCAAATACATTTATTCATTAAGCGTTAACATTAACACTACTCACAAGTGGGCGGCTTGTCGCTCCACCGGCCGCTGTCCTGACACACCAGGATAGGTCTGCCGTGCAGCGTGTGCTCCGGGTTGCAATGGAATTGAAGCACGTCACCAGCTCGGTACGGAGCACGTCCCAGAACGTAGCCTGATGCAGGTGGAGGAAGGGCTGGACAGGATACCTCTGGAGAAGACCAAGTGACTAACTTACAAAAAATTACCATTAAGAAAGATTTTTCAGAACTTCTTTTAATATATGTATGGCCCCAAAGATGGTAGTTGCAAGCCAAAACGTTCGAATTATTTGCATTAATATCTAAATTTTACTTTATACTTTCTTCAGCCTTCCTTTGTAGCTATTCACATTTAATCTCATGTAAACAATGTACTAACCTTTACATACTGGGAACGGCTTAGACCAGTCAGCGGCAGGTAGACACACGGTCTCCGCGGCGCCGCTGAGCGCCCAGCCTGGCGCGCAGGAGAATGCGGCCCTGCCCCCCACGCCACGGGAGACCACGGTCACCCGCGGCCGCCTCTCGCCCTCGTTGAGAGGACCATCGTGGACCACGTCACCACATTCTACACCTGAGAAACAGTTCTATACAAATGTCTATCCTTGTTGTAAGTTAAGTGAACGTCAATATATCCTTAGATATACTTAATGTCAAGTTACAAATATTCTTACTTTCACAAACAGGTAACGGCGCACTCCAGTTGCCCGAGGCCCTGCAGGTGAGCACGTGGGCGCCGAGCAGTGCATTACCGTTGGCACAAGAGAACCTGATCTCAGTGCCGAGGCGAGTCCCAACACCGCTGGCGACTAGACCTCTTCTGATCGGCAGGGGTGGGCAGTGGACATCTGGCAATAAAAAAATGATTTATGTACATAAAAATCCACCTATGCACGAAGCACATTACGTACCTTTCTTAACAGATACAATTTAGGGCCCTTCAAAAAAGAGCATACTTCTCTGTTAAATACTGACAGCAAATCTACCGTTCCTCTGGTATTAGGGATGTCTATGGGCGTCGAATCGACGAAAATTAGGCGATCCGTTAATCGTATGTCATCTTCTCCTATAAAAATACTCGTATCTTTGCTATGACGTGAAATCAATCAAGTTTCTAAAAGATCCTGGTCCTGGTTACCTTCAACAATGATTTCCACTTGATGGCTCTGTCTTGCCGGTGTCTCACAGCGGTATATGCCGGAGTCCTCCTTCACCGCGCCTAAGATGCTGAGCCGGTACTCCAGCTGGCTGTCTCGTCCTGGATCCGTCGTCCAGCCTTCTTGGTATTTACGTTCAGGACTTGAAACAACATTTATTGTTTTAAAGCGTAAAATCCACGCGAAAGTGTACAAGGTGAATCGGCCTTAAAAATAAGTGTGCAATCCAAAAAAAAATTCTTCTATTATATACTTACTCTGGTATATAATGCGTGACGTTCCACTTGGGGTTGCCAAACCTCCTCATCCATAGACACTCCATGTGAAGCACTGTGCCCGGGTAGATGAGCAGTTTGCCGTCGTTAGTCTGAGCGATAGGACCTTGAGAGTGCCGAAACAATATCGTTGGGGGTTTCTCCACTGAAAACAGTGAGGTAAGTATGAAAATAAAACTTAAATACTGTACTCTTATGACATTTAAGAGAAGAATAGAATCCAATGACACCTCACTTGTCAAAATTTGTCATCTTGTACACACACAAGACCACGTACAGACGCATGAAATCACTACCCTTCTAAGTGAAAATTTAAATATTTTGCAATGTCACTTACTAGCATAGTCATTTTCTTGGTTCAATCCAAAGCATGTCGGTTTAACTCCATCCCACGTACCGCCTATACACTTCCTAGTTTGAGAACCAGTCATTGCATATTTTCCTATGTCGCTACATCTGAAATTATTAAGTTACATATGAATTCTTTAAAGATAAAGCTCCTTTTATGCCTAACTAGCTTTTAACCGCGACTCCGCCTGCGCGGAATAAAAAATAAAAAACGGGGTAAAAATTATCCTATGTCCGTTTCCTGGTTCTAAGCTACCTGCCCACCAATTTTCAGACAAATCGATTCAGCCGTTTTGAGTTATAAATAGTGTAACTAACACGACTTTCTTTTATATATATAGATTAACACAACTCTTTCATAATTAACCTATCCCCATATTTTGTAACAAAATGTAGCCGGCAACCTATTTTCAACTGGTTTTTGCAAATTTGTGAGTAGCTTAAATTTTGATTTAGGCAGTTTTTAAAACAGAACATAGTGTTAAGTTCAGTTTATATTCATATTCATAAACCAGGGTAACTTGTGCGTATAGTACCTGGAAATTATGACTGATCCAGGTGGGAAGTCAACAGTTTCTGTAATTTCTAGATCATTGAAGAAGGATACGACATGCGGTTCCTCGTTCCTGAACGTGCAGCTGTTGTTGCTGAGTAACTCCTCGCTTTGTGCTTCTAATTCTTCTGTAATAGCATAATCAACTTTACATCCTATACTATTTTATTAATATTATAAATGCGAATGTTTAGATGGATGGATAGATGGATGTTTGAAGGTATCTACACAACGGCTTAACGGATCTTGATGAAATTTGGCACAGATTTAGAACATAGTGTACAAGAATATATAGACTACTTATTAAGTCTTTTAAATTCCACGCCAATGGAGTCGCGAGCCACAGCTAGTTATTTAAAATTTAAGAAGTATATTGAACCTCGTCAGTTATTGTGATAGCTTGAGAGAAATGAATTGAATAGCTACAAAATTGCATCAACCAAACATAAATTCATTAAATTATTACTGATATGAATGAATGGACGAAATAGTAGGAAGTTTACACAAAAATTTAGAAGAAAATTCACATTTCTCTACTACGGTATGCAGAAATTCTCAACTGTCGTTGTAACTATGTCGAGAATAGTTTGTACTTTGTCTAATGTCCTCCGTAAAATCCAGTTGAAAATTATATAAGGCTAGTAATAATTAGGAAATCTTTTAATATAGCACTTACCACAGTTAAAGCTTTTGCCGACCCAATCACCATGTTCACAAATCAATTTCCAAGTCGTCTTCTCACCCATAATAGAGGCAATACATCTAAATGTTATTTCTGTTCCATGCGGATAACCTTCCAGACCTATAGACCCATCTACTTCTGTTCCATCCCGGTATATAAGTGTACCTTGTACCCTAAACAACATTCAAATATTTGAAAAGATATTAATTAATAATTCACAAATCAATTATCACATGAAAGTTCCTAGATTGAAACAATTAGATTAGATTAGGTTAAAATTAAAAAGAAAAATGTTGCTCGTTTCCATAAACATGCACTAGACAAATACTTTAAAACAGCAAAATAACTTAAGCCCGGCCAAGACATAGAAATTAAAAAAGCAAAACATACAGCCAATAATAACGCAGCTGCTCAAGAATTTCTTATAAATTGGATCATTTCAAATACATTAACAAATTTAATACTAAGCCCTGCCTTCTGAGGATTTCTATATATCGTTATAGTTATAACGTTAAAATTGTAGAACAGAAAGAAATACTGATTGTTCAATGAAATGAATTTTGAAGTCAAGATGATTTGATATATTACAGAATAATTTTCGTGAGGCATTGTTATGAATTAAAAAAAAAAACGGCAACATTCACACATAAGTAAACCGGTGTCGGCACCGACTAGTTTGGAGCCTGTCAGAGGTCACAGAGACGGACTGCGATTACGAATTAATCCTAGTCCCGCTCACTCAAGAACTACAAACTCCGATGGCTCGAAACTAGTCGGTGTCGACATCGGACTTACTTTACGTGGGTAGCCGTTTTTATTTAGTTTCAATGTGATTTTTAAATAGAAATGATGTTAATGATAATGTATCTATAGACGATGATTCGAATAAAGAACAAGTTAAGTAAAATTCCGAACCTATAAGGCTCTCACCAGGGCTTGGCATCCCTGACCGCCTGGGTTCCCTTCAGTCTTCCCAGTCAGCAAATAAGAAATGCAGACTCTTTGCAAAAATATTATTTTTTCTTTTCCATCCCATTTTTATTGGATGTATCAAGTATTAAGAAGCAAATTGTGTTTTCAAAAGCATTAAAGTTGAGCACAACTCACTACTAAAGTTAAACTTAGGCTCGAAGTCTCTCTAAATTAAACGTTATTAATCCTTAATCAACAGAATAATCGCAGACTTAATCACAGAGCTGATTGGTTGAATTCAGACACTTCTTTGAATTTCTTATTTCATAGTTTGCAATACGATATTTTTCTTCACCGTAATAAAGTCGGGATAAAAGTACAATTTGCTTCTTAATAATTTTGAATAGTTAAATAAAGCAAATTACAAATTAACAAAACAACGCGTCAAAGCCTAATATCAATGGATTGCTTGTGATTAATGGTATTTTTTTACATTTATAGGCAGCAAATCAGGATTTAGTTGTCGCAGATAAATAAATTTGTAATGGTGTTTAAATAAAGAAAACAAAAACAGATCACATCAAAGCTACAATGAAAGCACGGATATATATAATGACATTTATTGTAAGATTCCATGGTCGTATTGTACCAATTATTTCAACAACATTACCATCCCTGTCATTCTCATCAAAAACAAACAGAGATAACAATTTCGTTCTTGTTGAAAGTTGGATGTTCACTGTTCACCCGAAATCGAAATCTTTTCTACCAACATTCAGAATTCGTAACATATAAACAAAACTGTAGATAAGATATTATATCTTTCAGTGGGATTTCGACTGCAGTGACATTTACTGACACACAATATTGTTGTTCAATATCTCTTTCATAAAACGGAAACACAATATTATGTATCAACACAAGTGTCACAGGAGTCAAAACCCACAGCTACTTAAGACATTCTAACCGTGGGTTACTGAGACTGAAATCTTTATGTAAAACACATAGTCATTCATTTGACAGACATAACAATATGTTTTTTGTAACGAAGTTCCTTATCGCGCGTTGTGAAAAGGGGCTAGACGGAAAAAATTCTTACGAAAAGTTGTCACGAAACTTTTTGCTATAGTAAGTATGTTAACGACGAATGAGCGCTACTTCACCATGGCAACGACGTGACAATATATAACGAAAATTCATAGAAATAAAATGTACTTCTTGTGAAGATTTCACTAATTAATCGAAAGCAACTTCGTTCCATCCGGGTGTCCCTTGACACCTCTCAAGTTTTTATTTTTATTTTTTTTATAACATAAGGTGGCAAACGAGCAAACGATCAGCTGGATTCGCCGCAATAGCGAGGCGACCGTTGCCCATAGACATCCGCCCAGCAAATGGAAATGCGTTGCCTACCTTTAATCAACGGAGAAGGGGACGCACAGAAAGAGGATATTTCACCTTTCAATACCTCCCCTCTTCCGCCAAATCCACTTCCCCTTCCCATCCTTCCCTAATAAGAAAAGGGTGGGAAGGGAAAGATGACTAAAATTAGGCCTTAAAGGTTTTAAAAGGATATTTTGGTCTCAGAAACCGATGGTAAATGTTTTGTAATCTTTTCGTATTTTATTATGGAAAATTGATTACCTAGCTGGTGGCCCGCATTCCAGGACAGGTTTCCCGTGTAGGTCAGGTTCTAGTTCGGATATATCCTCGCGAACTATATCTGATCCACTTTGATATTCTGATGTTGGTCTCGGTCGAGTTAGATTCGCTGCGAATAGCGAATACGAACCTTCTTTCATTATTTTGTAGAGTTCAATAATTGTACTATTAAATTATCATTTATCCACTCTACATTTTAAAGGTGAATATAGACTAGAGCATTTTCTCAAACATTTCTATGTAATGTAACGTTCTTACGAATGGTATAATATAGATAAGTACAGTTTAAAAAGCACGTATGGTTCGTGAAAGGGTGATACACTAGAACATATCGTAGAGCGGCTCGTTGTTCTGGTACAAGTAAATGTTCTAGTCTATACCCACCTTAAGAGAAAAAAACTATTATCTTTTTTTAACAGATGTCTCCAGAATATTATTGTAGTAAAAAATGTCGACTCTGAGTGGAGTAAGGAACGATAGTTTAGTTTACTAAAGTAGACAAAGTTATATCGACTATTGACAGTAATTGAACAAACAATAAGTAACTTACCTAGAGGTCTACAAAAATCATGAACAGTGGGCTGCAATCGACCTAAATGGCAGTTTAGTGTGGCAGGTGGGGATCTTCCTGGTTCACAAGATATATCCACTGACGACGCGTGGGCAACAGTGAGTCCGGCCCTGTACCCCGCTTCGTAAGTCGCACCGTGTAGTAAAGGAAGTTCACAGGGTGCTGAAATTGATAATAAGAAAGTGAAACAAGATAGTTATATTAGGTCCTTACATATGAAATTGGCGTTTTGTATGGGAGGAACAAAAAGTCGAATATTTTTTAATATAATATATTTAATTAATCAAAGTATGAACCATTATTTTCTATGCACTTTTGCCATCTCATAGGTAGTTCATTGATCCCTTTACTAAAAAAACCAGTCGGACGGGAATCAATAACATCTTTGAAGGCGATTTGGACTGCCCCATCGGAGTTGAATTTTTTCCCTTGCAAGAAGTTATCCAAATTTCGAAAAAAATGGTAATCTGTTGGGGCAAGGTCCGGGGAGTACGGAGGATGTCTTAGACTTTCCAATTGAAGCTCTTCTAATTTAGTAGCCGTCTGTTGCGCAGTGTGTGGTCTAGCGTTGTCGTGAAGCAGCAGTGGCGTGGAGCGATTGACCAGCCTAGGTTGTTTAGCCGCTAGCTTTTCTATCATGGTTTGCAATTGCTGACAATAGACATCAGCCGTAATAGTCTGGCCAGATTTGAGAAAACTGTAATGAACAATACCGGCACTAGTCCACCAAACGCTTTTTTACGCGCAAGTAACTTTTTTGGGGTTAATTTTCGCTTGGGACAGGATTTGGCTGGCTGGCCAGGATCCAACCATTGCGCTGAGCGCTTCCGATTATCGTAAAGAACCCATTTTTCATCACAGGTAATGATTCGGTTTAAAATACCTTCATTATTGTGCCGGTTTAGTAATGTAACGCAACAGTCGACGCGCGTTTGCCGGTTTGCTTCAGTCAATTCGTGAGGTACCCACCTTTCAAGCTTTTTAATCTTCCCAATTTGCTTCAAGTGAATTAAAACAGTTTTATCACTAACATCGCAGCCTGCAGCTAACTCGGACGTGGTTTGCGATGGATCCGCTTCCACAATAGCCTTCAACTCTTCATTATCAACTTGAGTCTCAGGCCGTCCACGGGGCTTATTCTGCAGATCGAAATTTCCAGAACGAAAACGTTGGAACCAAAAACGAACTGCGTTTTCTTTTGCAACACGACCGCCATACACATCATTCACCCTTCGAGTCGTTTCCGCAGCACTAGTGCCACGGCGGAACTCGTACTCGTAAATAATGCGATATTTGAAGTTTTCCATTTTGTAAAATGAGTGACGCAAACAGAAAAAAACAGAAGAAAAAAAACAAATGAATGACGGTCATCGAACCACAAATACATGAGTCTATAGCTGTACAAATTTGAATTTGGAATTCCTTACCAAAGAGGAGAAATTCGTGATTAAAGTGGCCTGTACGAAAAACGCCAATTTCATATGTAAGGACCTAATATTTGAAATAATCTTAGTGCACATTTTACAACATATTTTTTTCTTGTCATTAATTTCATTCATTCGTATCGTTCACTTACTTAATTCATTTCAATAATTTAATTGACTTCATTCAATTCTTATATATCATTCAATATTTTCCAATCACCGGAACGTGCTTTTTTAAATTATAAATAACTAGCTTTTACCCGCGACTCCGTCCGCGCGGAATAAAAAAAATACACACAAGATAAAAAAGTTCCTATGTCCGTCTCCTAGTTCTAAGCTACCTCCCCATCAATTTTCAGCTAAATTAGTTCGACCGATCTTGAGTTATAAATAGTGTAACTAACACGACTTTCTTTTATATAAATACCTATACCTATAGATTAAAGTAAACTTACCAGCGACACACTCTGGCATGCTCGTAACAGCCCATTCTCCCAGCCAGCATCTGAGATTGGTTGGACCTTGTACGTTGTACCTAAAGTTTTACAATAAATTAATTTTTATACCATCATATAGTAGACTAGCTGTTACCCGCGACTCTGTCCGCGCGCATTAAAAAAAATCACAATAAGTAACCTATGTGTTCTTCTAGATTATGATCTACATCTTTGCCAAATTTCATCGAGATCCGTTAAGCTGTTCTGGAGATACCTTCAAAACAGTCGCATTTATAATATTAGTAAGATGGTAAGATAGACTCAGAATTAAAATATTTCAGGTCGAGTCTTTGTCCATTGCTACAACATTCTTACAAATTACCAAGTTCCCTTAAGACTGTACACTTCGCAATTATGCAGGTTTATGGCTTAGGTAGCCACGAACCTCGTGTTTCTGCGGGATGTACAATATTAAAGAAGAACGTGGTTGATAAAAAAAAACATTCTCTTGTCTTCATTACGTACCCATATTCACAAGAGAAATGTACAACTTGTCCGTTAGGAACTGGATCTGTTTCATTTAATTCTTTATCTTCACCATGATTCAGTCCAAGACTTAATTGTCCAGGTGCTGGACCATTCTCCGGGGCCATTGTATAAATACCATATTCTGTAGTTGGCACGTGACATGGAACTGAGAAAATAGATAGTTGAGTAAACAAAGGGATAAAATTCTTACATAAGTAGTTTTCTAGGAGATGCAAATGTGCTTTAATCGAAATCTAGGATGATATAAGTATTAGAAAAAAACAACTAAAACAAACTCTAATGAATTAATAATAAAGTGCCAAAATGTTCTAAAAGGAAATATAAATGTTACCCATTATAATCCTAATGAAATAAGAAGTAAAGATTTAAGACTTTATATACATTATTGAAGAGAAATTAGTTGTTTTTAATAGTTAATATTAGAATGTTATAAATTTTGAGTTGTAAAGTTTACTTACGGATTTCACATTTCGGTTTATCCGGCTTCCATCTTCCTCTAACACATTTTGCAGTTGCATTCGTATCTAAGTTCAAACCGTACCCTTTACCGCACGCCACACGAACTATGGTACCTAAAAAAAATATTTTAAAATTACTCAATCTTATTAATATGTGAAAGTTTGACTTTGTTATATCTTGAATATCTCTGATCTAAATAAAATTCAAATTTCTGCCCTTATGGAGTTACACTTTAACAAATATCCATACATTCATCCATACAAACGCGTAGTAAGCTATACCTTTGGTACTTACCAGAACTAAATGTATTATTTGGATCTCGGCCATATTTTACAATTTCTATATTCACATATGGTTCACTTTCTATTGGTTCACAAGGACTCTTAGGTCGTCCTTTCTTTCCTTTTTCTCCATTCTCAGTTTTATTTCCTACTTCCGTTCCATTTTTATTGTCTAAATTTGCTTCACCTTCTGTCAAATTCTCAGATTGTGTTCTTGTTCGACCACCTTTACCTTCTCTACCCCTAAAAAAATCAAGAAAATAAATGCGTAATTTGTATGAAATTTATTTTAATGATATTGACTTGACACAAAAATAATAACCTACGTTTTTGGAACACTTGCTGTAGTTTGGTTTAATCTGTCCGTTTTTCTGCTTGTTCTTTTGTCACGTCTTTCAAATATATTGATAACGTCTGTTGAATTAGTTCTATTGTTTTGGAGAGGAATTACAGACATTTCTTTGCCTATTTCATTTAATGTATCATTTTTTAGTTTCAGTGGAACTACTTTCAAAATATCAGTAACTTCATGATATATACCTGATGTTTTGGCTATGGGACTTACGGTGAATATTTCTCTTTCTGTTTCTTCTACGTTAATATTACGTTTACTTCTTGCGATTTTACTTTTATCAGTCGTTGTTTGTACACTGGTTTCAGCACTTTGTAAATCTATATCTATTTCTTTCTTCAATTCATTTGTATTATTTTGATTAGAAAATCTTTTGTGCCGTTTATCGACGTATCTATCAAAATATTGATGTTTTAATGCATTAATACCGCTTGTCATGTCATCTTTTGTTGCTAACTCATGATCTGGGAATAACCCTCCTTTAAGAATTGTGATATGTGTTGAATCATCATCGAATTCACCAGAATCTTCATATTCAGCTACATCTTCGTGAAGAACAACATCCTCATCTTCTGGTTCATATACAGGTTGATATGAATATAATCTGTGACCAATTGGTTCACCGTGTACATTGTAAACTGTGTAAACGGCTGTTGGGAAATTTTCTTCATCATTTCCAACATCAGATCCGACCATTTCATCATCTTCTTCCAAATTGAGATCCAATTTCTTCATTATTTTAAAATTTGCATGTCTTAATGTTGGTTTTTGTGTATCATGATTGTATTTATTATACAATTGATTGATGTACTCTTGATTAGGATCAGTTTGACGTCGGAGATTGTTGTAATATTGTCGTAGATAAGTAGATCTTCTGTGACGTATTTCTGGTTCTGTTATTGATCTTCGTCGGCGACTCCATCTGATTCTTGGATGTTGGTACAAAGTACATCTAAACAAATATATATTTTTTAAACTTTCTTTATAGCTTTAGCAATGTTTATAGTACAGACAAATTTATACATACTTTGGTAATTCTCTTGGACTCCAGTGACCACCGATGCAAGTAGCGCCCGGCGGGCCTTCAGATAAAACGTAACCTTTCTCACATTCGTACATAATCTGCTTATTGTTCACCACCTATTAACAATACTTCAGTCAAATCTATGACGTAGAATAATAAGTTTAAGACTCAATTATGATCCTCACCTTCTTAACATACGGTCTATAATCGTATAATCCCATGTTTCCAACTAGAAACACTTTCCCATTTTCTATGTATCCAGGGAAGGGACAAAATACTGAAAGAAAAATGGTTTACCTATGTTAAAAACTATGATTTAGTATTGTCATTGTTTATTTCTAAAGTAAGTCAGTTTGTTTATGTATTAGTTAGGAATATTTAATCTTAAGTTATACCTTCCTCGCATTTCGGCATCTCTCCGCTCCAATTCCCAAAGGAACAAATAACTATAGGATTTCCTTTGAGCTCGAAGCCGTCTTTGCATCGAAATCTCGCTTTCATACCGTGCTCAGTCTTTGGTGCTATTACCATTCCGTTCCTTGGAAATTTTGGCATTTTCTTACATCTGGTATTAAGAAAAAATAAATATATATAAGCTATTACGTTTACAATATCGGACTAGAAGACTAACTTATAATTTTTA
Source organism: Papilio machaon (assembly GCF_912999745.1). Classification (NCBI taxonomy): domain Eukaryota; kingdom Metazoa; phylum Arthropoda; class Insecta; order Lepidoptera; family Papilionidae; genus Papilio; species Papilio machaon. The sequence continues at coordinate 692,261 of NC_060011.1, forward strand.
ACTAACTTCTTAATATCTTTTATTTATTCAACGTATGGTCATACCTTGCAGGCTGACATCTTGGTATTTGCGTCCAAGTTCCATTGTTGCAATTAACTGCTACATTATTAGATGGGAACTCGTAATTTTGTTCACAATCTACTAAAATTACTTCACCTGAAAGAAACAAAACTTACTATCAATTTAATTATCACGCCATCTATCTGTGGATTGTGTGAAACTTCAATCAGTGCCTTGTATTTTCATTTTTACAACTTACTTTTTAAATCACAACTTTACACACAAGCAATTTTAAGCATTTAAGCATTGATTAATTTTAATTTCATATTGAACTGAGTTTTTTTTGCTTATTTTCAGAAAGCACATTAATAACGGTAACAATTTAATTGTTTTCCGACCATAAAATTATAAATATTTAAAAACTTAAATGTTTAAAATTGCTCTCCTGTAAAGTTGTGGTTTAAAAAATATCATGTTGTTCTTGTAAAGAGACGAAATCATAACAAACCGTGTTGCACCATTGTCGAACTGCCAACAATCTGTGTGACCTCTTGCGTTGTATTGTCTTCTGTTCTGTTCTCTAATCGCACCACTCTGCCTTGAGATACATGAGGAACGACGCAGGGAGCTTAAATATTAATTATAATTATTAATTGCCAGTTAATATCATAGTAAGAATAAAGGATCGGTTTTCGTAGTTACCCTTGGAAACAGCTACTTCTTACAAATTTTATGTATGTTATCCACCGAGGATGTATTGCCAGTTTTTTTTTAAATACTTACCAAGGCATTTAGGTAGAGGATGACTCCAAGTTCCATCACTCTGGCAAATAGCCGATCCATTCCCCTCCATCCTCATACCATCCTGACATCTGAAGATGATTGATGCTCCTAATCCTGTCCCGGAGGATATGTTTTCCAACCAACCGTTCCAGAGAAGACCCGGATGACCGCAGTTAATTTCTTAAACAAAATGGATGGATGAATTTCCTTATTTTACGAATATTAGAACAATAAACATGTTCAACTTCGCATTGAAATTGTGATTTGCGTTTTCCGAAAGTAGAAGAATAACTAACTGGAAGAATTCAAATTAGATCCAAATAAGTTTTAGTACTGTAGTAGTTGGTCAAAAAATATGGGTATTAAATAGTCAGTGTCAACCCACCTTTACACATAGGCTGAGCTCCAGACCATTTCTTGTCAGCTCCGCAGCGTCTCGTCGCGTCTCCCACCAGCCTATAGCCGTATTTGCATTCATACGACACCACTGAGTTGTAAGCACACGATGTGTACACCGCTTTCCCGTGGCGAGGCGCCTCAGGTGGCGGGCATTGCACCTGCGTGACCACTAGATGGCGACACATGTCGCTTTAAAGTAGCTCAGATTACAAAAGATGGCGTTGTTTTTAATAACCATAAAAGCTTTATTTAGAATCAAAAATTTGTAGTCTGATTGTTTGTAGATTTAGGGCACAAATTACATGCAAAACAGCAATACAAGATACATGCAGAATAAATGAAACAATGATGTACTGTTTACCTTTATTTTACTACAGCACAATACAATGTATTAAGAAGTTTTTACATTAAACCATTGCTCGCTCAATATCGAAGCATCAACTACGATAAGTCATCTACGTATAGCTATAATTTAGGCTATAGGCAGTTATAGGTTTTTTAATATATTAAAATTTTACCATGGCCATTGATAAATTTTGTTATCTCAAGAAATTCACAGGTTTTGAAAGAACTAATTTATATAGAATTTTAAAATAACATTTCTATGGATTAATTGTAACAAGTTTAAAGACACTACGTATCGTAATGATCGATTCAAACTGTCCCCTTCTCTCCTCCTTCTGTACAGCAGCAGGAAAGGAGAAAAAAGATGTTTTAAAAATTTTATAATTTAAAAATGAATTTTTGATTAGATATCCCACTTTATATTGAAAATTTTAATTCCAAAAAAAAACATTAATAAATTAAATAAATCAAATTATCTTAAAGTTAAAAATAAATCTTCAAATAAAGAATAATCAAAAACAGTAACAGTTCTAAATAATATAAATAATATTAAAGTTAAATTAAATAATAAATATAAATACAGTCAAAACCGTTTATGGCGACATCGTTTAGAACAACATACCGGTTAAATTGACCAAAATCAAAGGTCCTGGCTGAATGTTATATACATAATTTTCCTATTAATACCTGTCACCGGTTGTTACAACTATCGGTTTTTACGACTCAATATGAGTAGTCCCTTCGATGTCGTTATAACAGATTTTGACTGTATATCAAAGTAGTGGGAGATCCGATAAACAAATTGCATCATGACAATGATTTTGCTCTGAATGATAGCCATGATAATTTATATAAAAATATCAAGCGTCATGCCAACTATTATCTGGACAACATGAAGACATTGAATTCACAACTCGAAAATCATGCAACATTCCATAAAATTAATAACCACATTGAAATCGGCAACTACATTGTCACGAAGCAACGCCACGAATACGCAAGATTTAAGTAAGAAAAGATTAACGATGAGTCTGTGATTATAAAATTTATTTTATTTGATTAACTAGCTGTCGCCTGCGACTTCATCCGCGCGCAGTTAAAAAAAAATGAAAAATAGATGTTGGCCGATTCTCAGGCCTACTGAATATGCTCACAAAATTTCATGAGAATCGGTCAAGCCGTTTCGGAGGAGTATTGCAACGAAAACTGTGACACGAGAATTTTATATATTAGATTTAGTAGTTGGCATTCTAAAGGTCTTTATAAAACTTAATTTACAATTAGGGTGGAGTTGAATCAATGGGTGTTGATTCAACTAGTTCGTTGATCACTCTTCAACGTTTCAACCGTTGACAGTTTTTTTTATTTAACTAGTTGAATTCAACTCAAATTTGTATTTGAATCACTGATCGTCATTTATTTGTGACAAACTCAACTAGTGGAAAAAACCTAATTAACCGTTTCGTTTCTTTAATACGAACACTATCAATAATACATTCCCTTTCAACAATATTTATGTTCTGAATCCATTTAACTGGTTCTTCATTTCTTTCTATTTTTATAACTAGCTTTTACCCGCGACTTCGTCCGCGCGGAATTAAAAAAAAAAGCACACAAGATAAAAAAGTTCCTATGTCCGTCTCCTAGTTCTAAGCTACCTCCCCATTAATTTTCAGCTAAATCAGTTCGACCGATCTTGAGTTATAAATAGTGTAACACGACTTTCTTTTATATATGTACGATTGTATTGTCGTTATTTTCATATAATTTAATGTGAATTGACAGAAACAAATAAAGTGTCATTGTTTGTTACAGTTTTATTTTTTTAATTTTTGTATCACAGTTTCATCAGACTCATCATTAAGGTTCATACAAAGTTGTTGTGTTGGTACTTACGGACACATGTGGGTAGTTCTTTAGGTGCCCAGGCGCCGTCGGCCTGGCAGTAGCGTTCCGCTTTGCCGACCAGCTCGAAACCCTGCCCGCACTGCACCACAGCTCGACAGCCAAAAGTATGGCAGTCAGCGGTCACCCATCCGTGAGGCACGTCGCCTGGTTCGCCGCAGGAACGAGCTGTGGAAACAAGTTGGTCAATAGATTGTTTTAAAATCACAAGTGGACCGAGCGGACCATTCATGCAGCAGCTAATGTTGCTGCGGGCTTACTACTGTTTGTTTTGTTACTCTTTCTTCTAGGAATCATAACTTACGTTCGCAGCTGATGTCAGGTCCGTACCAGGATGCCTGGCCGTCGATAGCAAGGCACTTAGCGCGTGGGAATCCGTTGGTGACGTAGCCAGTGTGACAGTTGTACTGTACGGTGGCGTCCAGATCGAACGTCGCCTGCTCTGGTAATGCGGAGTGACGTGCGTGCTCGATAGTGGGGGGTTGGAGGCAGTAGACTGTGGGGGGTTAAATGGAACACTGTCAATAATAGTGTTATGAACAACTATGTCAACTATCTTATTAATTTTGGCAAATTAAAACGACGTGACTCTTTCAGTTAGCATCGTTATTATTTGTATTTAATGTACTAGTTATTTTAACATTTTAACTTGTATATTTCGAGATTTAATACCAGCTTAGTAGGTAACTTGTTAGGTAACTCTTACTGTTCTCCTTGCAGGCAGGCGGCTGTCCGGCCCACTTGCCGTCCGCTTGGCAGCTGCGGCTCTGCAGCCCCACCACGTGGTACCCATGCGGACAGGAGTATGTAGCCCTGGTACATATAACTTAGTTTAAGATGGTTTAAGAAATACACACAGTATAAAGTTCTTACTGTACAGTATCATTAGCTTGGTATTCAACTTAACAACGTGCATATTTTATTCTTTTTTCTTTTTTAATAATGTTAATTTTCTTATTATCAAAGTATTGTAACTAAAATTACTCACTTGTTTCCAAACAGACGTCCAGACACGACCACTTTTCCTATTTCTGGCTGCTCCAGTTCGGGGCATTCACGATCTGTAAACAAAAATATTTTAAGTTAGGATATTAACAAAAGCCCAAAAACTTTTAATCTTTTTATTTACTGGTCACCTACAGTTTATCATATATCTGCATACTAGCTTTTGCCCGCGACTCTGTCCGTACGAAATTACAAAAAAAAACGTAATAAGTAGCCTTTGTGTTCTTCCAGACTATGTTCTACATCGATATTGCGGCTAATCTAGATGGCCGTTTACTCGTTTGCCACCTTATGATATAAAAAAGGTACCTCTTAATCTAGTTAACAATATTCACTAAACAAAAACAAATTCACAGATGTAAATGTTTTTTTTTGCTGAAGTAAAAAGGTCAATGCGGCATCTTTTCCTACACGGTTGAAACTTTGAGAGCCTCTTCTGTAAAGTTGTCAATTTGTACATTGACCTTTATTCGTAGGAGCCATTGATATTTGACAACTGTAAGGAAAAGGACAGATGATTGTTTCATTGTATTTTGTACTAAAGAGCCATTTACGATTATTTGAAACATTTTTTCAAACAACAAAACTCATTGTACCAATGGAGTTTGGAGGCCGTTGGAGCGCGAAATGAAAAGATAAATTAGACGTAACGTTACAAAATGGCCGCCGGGGAAATTCAACATTTGTTTGAATCATAACAATGAATTTATTAGCTGGTTTTTTTCTGACAAAAATTAAAATGATTGAACTTTTTTTTTACTCTTAAAACGATATTTTTCCTTGTTCACAAATACTCGTATTTACTCACACTACGGTATACATACCAATTTTAACTTAAATCTTACTTATATTATAAATGCGAATGTTTAGATGGATTGATGGATGGATGTTTGTTTGAAGGTATCACAAGAACGGCTCTACAGATCTCGATGAAATTTGGCATAGATGTAGATCATAATGTGGAAGAACATATAGGGTACTTATTACGTTTTTTTTAATTCCACGCAGACGAAGTCGAGGGCGATAGCTAGTCTACGTAATGTATTGTTTTTAGGTTAATTCACTAAATATGCCCACCATTAAGGAAGTACATTAATAACGCTAAATAAACAACTAATAAATTACAATGGACTCGTATAATTTAATTACGTAATGGACACTCGTCTCCTCGACAACAAAGTGTAACACCTCCTTTGGGAGTACACAAATATTAAACTGGAAACACAACAGTAGGAGCCAAGAAGAGAGAATTTCGGAATTAACTCGAGCGTGGCATTTAAACTTAACGTGAAATTGCACCCAATCAAATATTCTTATAACATTTAACTGTTAGATAATTGAATTTAAGACATTTTTGTATGTAATAATTTTACGCCGTCTCAAACTGATGCGCTAGAGCATTTTTAACACTAGACAGTCGCAGTCCCGGTGCTTCCTTTGGAGATCCCGGGATTCCTACCAGTTGCACTTGAGGATGGCCACCGATGGAATTTTAGTGAGTCGAATGTCACATAACCCTGCCTTTCCCTCAGAATGCAGGGTATCTTTTGAAAATTCCCCCCCCCCCCCCCACCGAAAGAAAAAACAAAAGACAGTCGCTAGCGATTTTTACTTAGCATCCTTATCGGCCCTATATGCCGAATTCTATGTGTAGTGGGATAATTAGATTGGGTGTAAGGTTCCTTCCTTATGTGTAACTTAATTTATATAGTTAACTGTTCCACTTTGCATGTATGTGTAAAATTATTAGAGTAGAAAGCCGTTATCTCTGCTTTCCCCTCTGGATTATAGTCGTGAGTTATATAGTTAAAAATAAAATATTGTAAGGGTCAAATATTTACTCAGTTTTTTTTTTAATGTTTACATTAGCAAATTTACTATTTTAAATAAGCCTAATTAAAAATACTTCAATCGTAGCCTAGCAAATTATTTACTACGGTTTATTTATTAACTGGAACAATAACTATCTAGACATCAGTACACAAGTTACATAATTCGCTGCACAGAAGTGTCAAGTTGTAAAGTTTGGAAGTAACTTGGGCAGGACCATCCAGATTCTCTTGTCAACGAGCGGACTATTACCAATTAAAGTTATCAAATAACTTGGACGTCAACTTGCTACTTGGTGACTAAAGTTAACAACCAAGTAATCTGGAGGTACAATACTTCTATATATATTAATTTAGCTAAAAGTTGTTTTACATTTTTTTTCATCCAAAAATAAAAAGTTGACTCCTTTCATCTATTGACCTACTATGGCAGTTTTCCTCTATTATAGTCGTAGTAGTAAATAATATTTAATTAGAAAAGTCTCAAGAATCCTTAAGATTAAGAGAAAGAATACAAACCTATCTCACATTTTTATAACAAAAAAAAACAATAGTCGTAATGCAAATGTTAAAATTGTGAGTTACATATATTTACATCAGAACCATAGATATGTAATTATGTAATACGTTGTATACTGCAGCTGTTACAATATTTGCTTCGTTGCAATTCTATAACTAAAGACAAACACATCTGTCTCAACTTTGTGCACTGTCTGCAAAACAATTACGAAGCGAACTTATGTTTTACACTACAAACTACAATATTCTAACCTTTTAAATATGTGTTTTAGGCCGGTAACTCGGGAAAAAAGACTCTTATATTTCTCAATAGATGGCGTTAAATGTTAAGCATTTAAAAAGTGAATTGTTTCACAGTTAATTGTAATTCCATATTTTTATTTGAAAGAAATAAATATTTATCATTCCATCTCCTGTTATTACAACAATGCAGTATATTCCAGAACATGAATTTCAATGGACGTGTAACATGTGTAGATTATAGCCTAGGCGCTCGCAATAGCCTTCCCAAAGGATTTGTCAGTTTCAGCCGCAATACAGTTACATTGTTACTAATCTCTCTCTAGGGTTAACATTGTTTTATTTATATGTACAAATAAACCTGTTATTATGTTCATTTCTATAAAAATTACGTACATTAAATAGGTTTATGGTTTAAAGAATTTCTTTTCAAAAAGAAAAATTCACTTACATGATAACTATATTGCGACAATTAGAACACAATTAGAACAAGAACAAATGATACTAAAATACTGAAAGGTTCTTAATTTGGAGCTTCTTAATATGATATCAGTTAAAACATAAGTTCCCGGTTGAACATACAAATTACAGCGTTTTAAAGGTCATTTATTCATCGTCATCACCTCGGAGTCTTTTTTTAGATAATTTTTTGTCGTATTTTTATTGAAGACTAACTGTTGCCCGCATCTCCGTCCACGCGGAATTAAAAAAACGTAATTAGTAGCCTATGTGTTCTTCCAGACTATGATCTATATCTATGTCAAATTCCATCGAGTTCCGTTGAACCGTTCTGGAGATACCTTCAAACAAACATCCATACATATAAACATTCGCATCTTATATATACAAAAGGAAGTCGTGTTAGTTACACTATTTATAACTCAAGATCGGTCGAACTGATTTAGCTGAAAATTGATGGAGAGGTAGCTTAGAACTAGGAGACGGACATAGGAAGTTTTTTATCTTGTGTGCATTTTTTTTATTCCGTGCGGACGGAGTAGCGGGTAAAAGCTAGTTTATAATATTAGTAATATGTATGAAGTATGTCCCAACAATGAAAATTTAGTGTTATTTTTTTTAATTAGTGAGATAAATGAAATACGAAATGAAATAAAATGTAATGTAAATTAAATAACAAGTCACTTATCCACCTTTAAAGGTAAAATTCTGTAAAAAGAAAATATCTTTTCACCGCAAGTAGCATCGGGTATCTCTTTAACTTTCCGACTTGACACTATCTTATACAAGTTATAATAACTTTGTGAGTAGTTTTAAAAGATTTTCCGACGTAAAGAACTCTTTGTAGAGACAACTTTGTACCTTGATAATTCGTATTTCAGTTTTAGTTTTTTTTGCATGGAAATGTGCAACACAAAATTCATTCAGTTAAATTTCAGTTTGTTAAGAAAATCGTAGATTGGTTCTTTCCAGCTAACTTTTGAGACGCACTACCGCCATCTCGTGTTTAATTAAAGAAACTTCTACTTAAAATTTTAAGATTAATTTTCTTTGAGTGAGATAAGTTGAATACTACGTCTGGAATAACTATGAAACTTTAGCAGTAATTTGTGCGAATCTTCGTCTACAGTTCGTCTACTTAAGATAAACTTTATTTCATTTGCAACTTGTCAGTTTAAAGATATTGTTTTTTAATTATTAACTAACTTATGTCTTATGCTCACAAAGAAATACTATGGGCCTAACCATAAAAAAACTAACAGTGTTTCAATGACATTTTAGCTTAAACACATGTCAGCCCTTTAATCGCATCTTTTTCTTATACCGAGGTGAGGCTTCTGTTAAAGGTGGGCAACGCATATGCAACTGCGGACATCTATGGGCAGCGCTTCGGTATATCAGCGAATTCATGTGGCCGCCTGCTAGTTTGCCAGCTCATGATAAAAAACCCTTCTTTATAATATTAATATGGATATAAATATTGGCAAGATAAGCACGTTTATTTTCCTCTAGCCATTGCTTATTTTGTATAGGATTACGAAAGCACATTTCTATTACAAACGTTCTTTCGTAAATCGTACACAAGTTTAGATGGAATATTTTCTTTGTTGTGCGACATTTTAATATCGGCTTGTCGCATCTCTCACGGTAAGTTATAAATAAAAGTTTTCTTGATTTATATCTTTATAAAGAAATATATAAAATGAAATACAAAGTATGAAAAGAATGTTGTTGTTTATGTACTTGGACAGTTTTTTTTTTTATATAATAAGGTGGCAAACGAGCAAACGGACACCTGGATTCGCCGAAATAACGAGGCGAATGTTGCCCATAGACATCCGCAAATGCAGATGCGTTGCCTACCTTTAATCAACGGAGAAGGGGTCGCACAGAAAGAGGATATTTATCCTTCCTATGCGTCCCCAATTCCGCCAAATCTTCCCCTTCCCATCCTTTCTTAATAAGAAAAGGGTGGGAAGGGAAAGAGGACTAAAATTAGGCCTCCGGTACCATTATACATACGGTACATACAGTTTATTTAATATTAATAATATTATCAAATTTTACCACTATTTTAACTACTTTGTATGGACAATATTTATTCCTCCATACATTTCTATCGAGCGTCATATCTAAAATCACTCCCTTCATAGTCTCATTCACGCAATACTTTCTACGGTCTACAAAAAGAACTTTATCAAGTTAAAAACATTTTTTTCACGACTGTACCTAAAATAGTATAAGGAAGTTTAACACTTATTAAAGTACAATCATTTCCACAGTTCACTGAAACGTACAGTTTATAAATGGAACGGAGATAGCTGTTTACTCTGTGCAGTTGAACTCGTTAATTTGTTTACAGCGAAACTCCGCTATAGAGAATTCGGATAATTAAAATGTCTGTAAAAGAAATATTTTATCAACTAAATACTATTATTATTATTATATGTTGAATTCCTAAGTGCAAATTTAAATAAAAGAGCCCATAATATGCCCACACATCAGCTATGTTCCAGTGAAAATCCTAATGAAATCGGTCTATTTGTTTCCGAGATTTTGTAGAACAAATGCAGTTAGCGAACAGACAGACACACAGATAAAACTTTTAACTGTATATATAACAATACTCAAAAAAAAGTAACTTCGTTGCGTTTAGTTGCATAATTATTTTTCAATTCTTTCTTTTTTTATGCTAAGACCTGGCTATCGGACTTTATGCGCTGAAACATAAATCTCTTCAAAAATAACTATGTCAGCCAGCATTTTTATTTTATTTGCGAATTTGAGGTGTCACAGAATCGATCCGACGAAAATTTTTACATCTTAAGAGATCTTATATGGAGATGTAACACTTTAGGTCCGATGTAGAGATTGTCGGGCGAAAAGAGTTACATATTTTTATGAGTATACTTAACATGTAACTTTTTCCTCGGTTGTATAGTTTGTTATTGCATTTAAACAGAATAGATTTCATAAGAATGTTAAGTCTGTTATAAAATATTTTGTCAATACAACGAATAGAATTAACTTGAAACAGCGTTTTTGCAGTGAAAGTTAAACGCTGCAACAACATTGTTTGCATACAATTAAGGAAAACAAATAACGTTTAAAACTGTTTTAATTCCTCTATATTGAAGTTAACATTTACAATTTTTATTATTCTGTAATTTTAAATTATTAAGACTTACTTTCTGGCTACGTATTAACAATATACAATCAATTGCACAAACCAAAATCATTTGCGTTATGAAAAAAATAACACTTGATTAGTTCCGAAGTAAAGATACTTTTAAATTAAACCTCCTTGAAATTGTTATAATTTTTTTCTTATTTATGGATTCGCCGAAATAGCGAAGCGGCTGCTACCCATAGACATTCGTAATTGCAGTTGCCTACTTTTAATTCACGGAGAAGGGAACGCATAAAAAAGATTCCCCTTCTTAGCGTTCCGTCCTCCATCAAATAAACTGCGCCCTCCCATCCATTCCTTATAAGAAAAGTTAGGGAAGGAAAAAAACGACTAAAATTAGGCCTCCAGCATCACACTCATCAGACAAAGCGCGTAATTGTTTCAACTTCACGCCTGTCTTCTGTGTGGTGGTGGTATTGTACCGGGAAAGTCGGTCCATTCGTGCAACAGATGTTGTTGGCGTCTACCACAGTAATTAACATCAACTTTTTAATTGATATCCATCTAAGTTATTGATTAATTAGTATATAAACTATTATACTATAAATGCCAACTTAGTACGCTCACAACTATACTAGTTGAACTTATACGTAAATTTAGTGTATTGGAATTACGTGGCTTATCTCTCAAACACAGACTTCAATAGCTTAAAGCTAGACCGGATTACGTAGATAACGTCTGTTTGTTAATTCAGTATGAGTTTCCATACACAAATTCGTACCCATATTGTCATCTCTATCAAATAAGGATAACAATATAAAGCTCCAATAGCCTAATGGTTAAGACTCGATCTAGGGATTATTGCTGTCAACCATATTCTAACAAAAGTTTCGTTTTTGATGTTTAAAAAAATTTGAGAGTATTTTTTTTGTACTTTAATATGTTTTAGAAATAATTATGAGCACAAAGTTATTGTTAATTGGAAAATTCTCGAAAGGATTCGAAGATGAAATCTCCAGATTTTGGAGGTACCTAACTACTGTTAGAGATAAACCAACACTGTGCAGGTGTATCAGCGCAACACTAGACCTACAAAAATATCAACTCTTACGTCCTCACACTACATCTATCTGACATTTCATACTGGTAACAAAAGCGCGCCATTCGATCCAAATGGTTTTCATTACAATTTTAGACAATTGTAATGAAAACGAGTGTATGAAAATCATACTAAACAAATTTTATATATAAAATTCTCGTGTCACAGTTTTCGTTGCCATACTCCTCCGAAACGGCTTGACCGATTCTCATGAAATTTTGTGAGCATATTCAGTAGGTCTGAGAATCGGCCAACATCTATTTTTCATTTTTTTTTAACTGCACGCGGACGGAGTCGCGGGCGACAGCTAGTATCATATATAAAATTTTACATTCCCAGTGTGAATAAATTTATTAAAACATTAATGTTAAACAAGTTAAAGTCACAAACTGCAACAGAGTAAATACAAATGTCGCATAAATTCCAAATGTAATTAAATTTCTACGCTCACTACAAACTCGTTTGTCTCAATAACGTAGCTTACGTTTACAACAATTTGATTTATTATTACTCTGTATTATCTGTTACTCTGGACAAAATATATGTTTTAGTAATGGTACAAAAAGTTTATGATACTTGTCAAGATCTAAAAAGAATTTACAGTCCCCTGTGTTTTTTTTTTAGATCATAAGGTGGCAAACGAGCAAGCGCCTGAGTGAGCTTACATAGCAAAGACATAGACATCCGGAATTGCAGATGCGTTACCTTTAATCGATAGAGGAGAGGACACATAGGAAGAGGATATATTCTTGTTAAATCTACCTTCCCTTCCCATCCTTTCCTTATAAAAAAGGGTAGGAAGGAGAAAGGACTAAAATTATTCCTTTGTATGTTCAACATAGTGGGATAAGTAGGGATTATGAACTTCCATTAGCTATGGCACAGTCCTGACACACTTGTCAGATGTCGTTTTACAAAGAAGAGGTGTCTTTGAAATTATACTATTAAATTGGTATACGTAATTGTTTTCTGACATTTTTCCCTAACGCAAATTCAATTTTGCATTAAATTTTGGTACATAAAAAACTTAAACGGATATAAAATTTAAAAATTCATTTCTCGATCGCAACTAAACGACAGTAAAGTTGTAAAAGCTTAACGACCCTGAGCTTTCAGATAATTATCGCGAAAGCTTTGCCCCATCTTTGCCCCGACTAATTTGCAAGCCAACTAAAGCTCAAACTAATCGTTGGGCTACCAAAGTTTTGACAACGAAGACATTATTTATACAACGAGATTTGTTTAACATCAACAAAATTAACATAGTTTATGGAACAACTAGCTGTTGACCGGTTGTAATATTAAAAAAAAAACTTATATAATCCTATTCGTTATACTCGTTATTCCAAACAGTAATCTATCTCTGATTCAAATTTAATTCAGATCCGTTCAGCGGTTTTTAAAGTACCATATAGGTAACAAATAAACCACTGAACCACCGACGCCCTGCCAAATATATCGTGTTTTTTCTTAATTTATAGATAAAATTATTCATAATAGCGTATTATATTATTTGTTAGGTATTAATAATATGGTTGAAGTTTTCGCCAATAAAGAGCTTTAGTACAGTGTCAAAATTATTTAATATGAATCAATAAACTAAACAATTCTTATTCTCACTAATATTATAAATAAGAATGTTTAGATGGATAGATGGATGGATAGATAGATGGATGTTTGTTAGAAGGTATCTCCGGTACGGCGCAACGGATCTTGATGAAAGGCACAGATGTAGAACATAGTCTGGAAGAACACATAGGCTACTTATTTTGTTTTTTGTTAATTCCGCGCGGACGGAGTCGCGGGCGAAATCTAGTAAATAAATAAAAAAAGTTAATTTCGTATACTAAATAGAGGCTCTATGTAAGCTATTAGAGAATACAAAGAGGTTTGTATCAGACTCTAAACATCCCACATCAATTAATCCTGCTCTGTGCTTTGCTAAGTTATGCCAGTAATTAAGTTACGATGTTACTTGAAATGCATGCTTTGTGTTAAAATAATTAATGCTTTAAGCTAAAGATAGATTAGTATTTATTAACCGACTAGCCGTCGTCCACGACTCCGTCCACGCGGAATAAAAAATAATTAGTAGCCTATGTGTTCTTCTTTGTTTTATATCTATGCCAATTTAAAGCGATACTTTCAGCTTTTCTGGACAGATACCTAATAAAAAAATCCATCCACTAATCTATCTAAAAATTCACATTTATAATATTCGTTTTTTTTTGTTTTTTTTATATATCAAAAGGTGGCAAACGAGCAAACGGCCACCTGGATTCGCCGCAATAGCGAGGCGACCGTTGCCCATAGACATCTGCAAATGCAGGTGCGTTGCCTACCTTTAATCAACGGAGAAGGGGACGCACAGGAAGATAATATTTCTCCTTCCTATGCGTCCCCTCTTCCGCCAAATCCACTTCCCCTTCCCATCCTTTCCTAATAATAAAAGAGTGGGAAGGGAAAGGGGATTAAAATTAGGCCTAAAAGGGGATTAAGATTAATAAAATGTCTTACTAGCAAAACAATTTTTTAAATACTTCATAACAATATTAAGTATAGCTTACACCACTCAGAGATAATGTGTCTTTAAACGGAGATAGATTTTTTGAATTCTGAGCCAGTAGTTTTTGAATTTATTCATAACAAACATTGATTGCGGGAGTTTGTGTACATTTCTTTTTAATCGTAAAGAAAATACAAAGCTTTTTGAATCATTTAATATAATATTATGGAGTGATAAGTATAATGTATATGTCGCAATCAGAAGAAGAAATCAACTTTAATAAATCGAAATTAGAACACGAGCTACGTTCTAAGAGACTTCTTGTACGATGCGCGTCTGGGATTGGTCATTCTGGAAATATGGATCGTAGCTAAAGCATTGTTTGTTGTACATGAGCCAATGAATCAATTATAACCAGTTGAGAAGTGATAACCAGTGTATTCCTTGAAACCGATATTACCCAAGTGATTAAAAGTGATCTCAATTAATAATAATTCTGATAGCGAGCCACCCCGACAGTTATATATATAAACTAGCTGTCGCACGCGACTCCGTCCGCGCGCAGATAAAAAAAAATGAAAAATAGATGTTGGCCGATTCTCAGACCTACTGAATATGCTCACAAAATTTCATGAGAATCGCTCAAGCCGTTTCGGAGGAGTACGGGAACGAAAACTGTGACACGAGAATTTTATATATTAGATTAGTATTTTAATATTTAAATAGTATTATAATATTTTAATATTCGCTTGCTAAATATTTATATCTCATCGTGATATTACGATTTCTTTGATGAATATTCATCACTATGAATATTTTATGAAGATATCACCTCGGAAACGTGGAACGTTTTCATTTGTTAAACGTAGAATTTTCGTGATAAATTACTGGCAGGATTTCCGTGACGAATGTATTTTGAATTTAGAATACTAGCTGTCGGCCGTGACTCCGTACACGCGGTATAAAAATAAAATAGTAGCCTAAATGTTCTTCCAGACTATGTTCTATAACCGTGCCTCCATCTATTCATCCATTCATCTAAACATTCGCATTTATAATATTAGTAAGAAGCAAGATTAAAAATTAATTTCCGCTCTCCTGAATTGGGCATTAAGATAAACTTTTAGTGGAGATTTCTTTAATCAAATTTCCAATAAGGAAAACCATTTATCGACTAATTGTAACAGTAACTGTTTGAAAAATAACAATACAAAAAAAGGTTTAATTTTGAATGACGTTGTTTAACTAAAATAGTAGAAAAGTCTTTCTAATCACATCATAATACGTCTTTAAATAAAAAAAAATTGAGTCAGAAAACGTATATGGATCTACTGAATTTCTTTTAAAACTTTTCACATTTTCTCTCGTAATACAAGAAAAACAATATTAAAATAATAAATCCAGTACTATCGGATGTGCAACAAAATTTACAACGTTTAACTTCCGTAGCATTTCCGTAGCGGGCACGCGGCTCGTTTGTCTGCACGATTTAAACGCTTGTAGGGTAGTCCCAGTTTTATTTAACTAGTTTACGATAGAACGTTTTATTGTTTGTATCCGGATTCAAAGAACATTTCATGTTATCGTGTTGAACTAAACAACTAAATAGTTAAGATACGATATTTTTTTTTGCGATTATTTTTGATGACGCGCTAATTCTCTAAGTCCATAATATTTTGTATTAACTTATTTTTGACGTATTAAAAAGCAATAAAACAAAGTATTCCCTTTGTACAAAATGCAACGTAAGTTGTCGAAACTAATATTGTATGGTTGCGTCGCGATGATAACATAGGCACACAACGTAAAATCGTCGACGCGCGTCGTCTACTCAGTAAGTACAGGCACGACGATTACAAGACAGCTGTATAGATTTATTCGACCATAAAAATTGAAAATCACAGCAACTTTTTTCACGACGTTCTTGACAAACAGGTTGCGAGCGACTTGCTTCGGCGATGACATATAGAAATGTCGGCAACGCACGCCGTATACGAATCTCTACAACATTGTATTGCGTAAGTAGCTCTTTGATTAAACCCTTTGCGTTTCGTTGATTTATTTTACCTTATGCATGAAGGTAAATTTTGCATTGTCATTCACGATAATTATAAAATCCATGCATTCCAACTGTACTCATAAGGATTTTCACAATTCCTAGCCCGCGAGAGCAAAGCCCCCGAACAAATGAGTCGAGTTAATTGCTCGCATAAATCACCCGTACACTGCGGGACAGAATTAATGGGAGTGTCGGAGCCTCGTCCTATATCTATACTGAATTAATCGAGCCTAGGAGTATTATACTGTTACAAATTGATACACAATCCAGTATTATTACAAAAATGTCAGCCGCAAATTTATCGTTCGTTCTTTAAATATACATTAATTATGCCAAAACTAATATAAAACAAGAAAATGTATACTATAGAAAAAGTACATTTTTCTACGATAAATTCTTAAATATTCCTAATATTCTCATCAACTTAAGTATCATTTTTCTAACAGTATTTCGTGTCTTTTTCTTTTCTGTTTCTTCTAAAATTGACTACGTGTTTATAAATATCTAAACACTTTAGTAAACTTGGAACATTAAAGCAGCGGCGTCTACAAAGTTTCCTGTTAACTGCTGGCTCACTTTAAAAGCTCAATTAGCTCAAACGAGCTTCAGAAGTTTGCGAGCTTTTGGCTCATTCACCACGTTATCACTTATCTTAACTTTGTCGTGGTTTCTGATACAGACACGAATTAATTTAAACTAAAATTAGGAAAAAAAAAACTTGAGATTATTACTGCCTGAGATTTCATCAACGCAGAATAAAAAATAATAATCTATAGCATACCGGCGTGCATCAGTTACCTTCCAGTCAAAGTCCCGTCCAGCCGTTCTGGTATTTTAACTTATATATTAAGTAATTTTTAGTGAAATGCACTTATGAAATTGACCTCCTTTATTAAATCCCCATACAAAATATTTTCTTCAAGGAGTTTTTTTTATTCCTAATCAGACTATGAAGTAAATCATAAAAATACCAAAAGTTTAAGCATACTATTTGTAGCTAATACAGCCTTAATAAATGATACATACTAATCACTGCAATAAATCATAACAGACCTCAGGGAGAGAAGCAATCTGATCAGGGAATTATATTCGATGGGGCCTAATTGGAGTAAAATATCGGATTATTGATAATTGAAATACTTGGAAATTAAACAATGACTTTTATAGTTTTTTTAAATTATAAAATAACAAAGGATTAATTCTACGTTATAAATATGCTGTTAACTTGTTAAATATAATTTATTAAAATTTAACTAGATGGCGCTATTTTAAAATTTAAAGTTCAGTTTGAATTGTAGTTAATCGTTTTGATACTATTGCAGTTCAGAATTACATATTGTATTTTTATAAAGTACTAGCTTTTACCCGCGACTCCGTCCGCGCGGAATAAAAAATAGAAAACGGGGTAAAAATTATCCTATGTCCGTTTCCTGGTTCTAAGCTAACTGCCCACCAATTTTCAGTCAAATCAATTCAGCCGTTCTTGAGTTATAAACAGTGTAACTAACACGACTTTCTTTTATATATATAAGATAGACTTATGACATAGGATATTGCTCTAGTAAATATTATTTAGATTTATCTAGGCGTAAAATTATTACGTACAAAACAGAATGAGTGGGTGACGACGTATAAGATGAAAGGTCAAAGGTGAAAGTAAAAATGAATAAAAACTTTTTAATATCGTGATGAAATAAATTGAATCAACCTTTCTGACATTAATTTTAATGACATGAAGCTGAGAGATTACGTAACAAGTTCAATGATGGCTAATTAAGAGAGTCCCTCGTCAAAACTTTAAATAGTTAAAAATGTACAAACTTAATAAGGTCAAGCGATGCCTAATTTATGTAGAATATATAATATTTTACTATTAAATTTATCAATAACTAGGTTTTACCCGCGACTCCGTCCGCGCGGAATAAAAAATAGAAAACGGGGTAAAAAATATCCTATGTCCGTTTCCTGGTTCTAAGCTACCTGCCCACCAATTTTCAGTCAAATCGATTCAGCCGTTCTTGAGTTATAAATAGTGTAACTAACACGACTTTCTTTTATATATATAGATAGATATAAATAGAAGATAGATTAACTTCAATACAACAATAACAATTGTTGTTCTTGTTGTATTGTTACTTCAATGTATGTTATTAATGTATGGAGGAGTAGTAACATACTGTTCCGACCCTCTATAGGGATAAGGGTAGCTTGATAATGATTGTTACTTCAACACAACAAGAAGCTCGCTATACATTCGCTATTCCAGACTGTAACCTATCTTTGTTCCATATTTCATACAGATCCATTAAGCCATTCAGAAGTTACGTGTAAAGAAAATATCCAAACGCATTTATAATATAACTAGCTGTTACCCGCGGTTCCGACTGCTCGGAATTTATAAAAAAAAATAGTAGCCCATGTATTCTTCTATTTTCTAGCTCTATGACCTGGCTATATTGATAATATCTGTAAGATTTAGATATGACCTCAAGTGCGTTTGTACTATTAAGTACTGTCAATCGTTCGCACAATAAAACGACATATAACAATGAACAATACGTTAGTTTCATGAGAAATTCTCCAATGACAATATTGAAGGTAACTCGTAGTGCGTGCATTCGTATTATTATTAAATGACACGAATAGGTCAAGCAAAATTTACAAAGGTTAATAATTTATAAATAATTTAAATAATAAAATAATAAATCTAACGAAGTTTAATAGTGAATTTTAATTAAAATCTGACTCATATTAAAAACATGGGAAAGTTTAGATTCAAAAAAGCCGAAAAAAATAGATAACTGTGTGGCATATCGTATAACTGACTAAATCAGTTTTTTTTCCAAATATCACATGAACAAAGTAACGGGGGACTATAAATATATAATGGACAAAAAAAATCTTTTATTTGGTAAATAAAAGTTCAGTATAATATATAAATTCAAAGTATCAAGACTACAATGTCCAACTATAACGTCTTGTCATATCTCGAAAGCTTTCTATCGGGCTTTTCATGACTTGAATATAAAACACTTTACGATATCTTCGCCGCGATTCTTCATTGCTCTCCAGCTCGCTACCGACGTAATCCCTTCCCACACTCATGCATAACAACGACCAGAAAGTATTTGCGTCTACCTTCTACAATATAACTTTTATTTCATTTATATTCTTCTATAGTAGTTGTTATAATTATAAGGAATTATATATTAAATCAATTGCTTATAGTTTAAAAACAAAATAAATATAATATTCTTAGTGCTCATTTTATACGAAAATAACTAGATGGCGTTGTTTTCAATTTTGTAATGTTGGTTTTTATTTCAAAAGGTTTCCTGAATTCGTTGAAATGGCGAAGCGACCGCTGCCCATATATAGGTACATCCTCAAATGCAAATGCGTTACCTACCTTTAATCAACGGAGAAGGGGACGTACAGAAAAGTATATTTCCCCTTCCTACGCGTCCCCTCTTCCGCCAAATCCATCTGCTACGCAAAGAGTGAGTTTGGTGACAAGTTATAAAGAATGCCATCAAATTCTTAAAAACGGTTCATTTCATATTAACCTGATAATTTATATTGGAAGAGAATCTACTTGAAAATAGTTCATTCCAATATAATTTATTTTATAGACGGGTTATAACATGTTACTCAGGGATAATGTAGCATTCTAATGGTGTAAGAATTTTTGAAATAGGTCCAGTAGTTTTTGCCTCACATACATATAAAAATACAAATCTTTCCTTTTTTAATACTATAGAAATAATGTGCGACGTAACTTTCAAATCTAAGCATTCCGGTCACCAAACTTCAAGTTTATAGTGGTCATAATTTTGGACCGGTTCCAAGAAATTGCATTCGACGGCCTGGATGAAATCCATTGCATTACGTCCCAACGGATATCCGGACAAAATTTATATTGGAAATTATAGGAAACCCACAACCAGTATTGTCGTTTTCAAAGTTAATTTTAAATCGTTTTTCTTTGTAGTTTCACGTGTATTTATAATTAAGTTTATTAATGTTATTTATGTTGAATGTTTAACAAACAACCAAATAGACGAATTGGGAGTAGACGAAATAATTTTAGTCCGCTTTTACTTCCCACCCTTTTTCTTATAAGGAAAGGGCGGTAAGGGGAAGTGGGTTTGACGGAGGAAGGAATACTTAGGAAGGGAATTCTTATAAGGATTAGAGGTAGGTAAAGTTTCTGAAATTGTGTATGTCATACGCAGCGGTCGCTTTGCTATTTCGGCGAACTCAGGTGGCCGTTCGCTTGTTTGCCACTTCTCGTTTGTCAAAGTTTTGATCTGTTATCATCTCCCTTTCTTTAATATATTCTATGAGAGCTGCTCACCAGGTTTTTACCTTCCAGATTGACCTTTCATCGTTTCAATCTCCACTCCCAATCGTATCTACTTAGCCCTACCGTCTTTGCTTCCTGATACAAGAATCCCTGTTCAAAATATATTACTCTATTTTGTCACAGATAATGAAAGAGACGACGATATGTTTCAGAGATTTTGTTCTCAGAAACCGAAGGTATATCACCTAAAAACAATGTCTTTTGAAAATCGAACCTATACAATGACAAAATTCCATTAACTAACTAAGCTTTACTTAGTTTACTATAGTTTTCGTTGACCCGGGTAACAGCACCTGACCGTTTAAGGGACAAAGGCTAGAAACTGTAATATTCATGAATGGCACAGCTGGCCTACAGAATACTAATTACTTTTATACAAAGGTATTTATTAATATTGGGTATTGATTACGACCCTTACCTTCCCTTGGGTTTTCAAATTACACAGTCAAGGAAGTTTATTTACTACCCATTTCGATTAAATTAAATTTCATGCTTAATCCAATTGTGGATTACGATATTAGTTCTAGAAAAAGATTCTTGATTTAACAGTGGTAGATCCCGCAACAACATTATTTGTTGGGCCTCGTCTGGTGAAATACCACGACCACACAGAAGATAACCGTGAAGTGGAAGCAATTCCGCGTTTCGTCTGATGATTGTGGTGTCGGAGGCCTAATTTTAGTACTCTTTTCCTTCCCACCCTTTTCTTATTAAGGAAAGATGGGGAGGGGAAGTGGGTTTGGCGGAAGAGGAAACGCATAGGAAGGAGAAATATCCTATTTGTATGCCTCCCCTTCTCCGTTAATTAAAGGTAGGCAACACATCTGCATTTGCGGATGTCTCGCTTTTTCGGCTAATTCAGGTAGCCGTTTGCTCGTTTGCCATCTTTTGATATAATAATAATAATAATATTTATTATTTTAGTTAATATTAAGAAAAATATATAAAATCAGAAAATAAGTAAATATGTGGAATAAAGGTTTAAAAGAATAATAAAAGATTTAAATAAAAAAAAAACTTATAAATACGACTGTTCTTAAAACGATTGTAAAATTTTATGTTACAATTTTTTTAGACCCTTTTTAATTATAATGTTTAAAATTAATCCAGCTATTTATAAATTAAAGCACATAAATTTTCAGAGAAAAATAAGCTGTGTTGTAGTGAAAAACCGCCGCGTAATGGAATCCTTGTAAAGTCATTGTACCAGGAGAACATAAATCGTACCGGATAACCTCCGAGGCTTCTCCTATCTTAAATTACTAGGACTTACCAAAGTGCTGTGTGGTTTAGTTTATCGGACGCTGCAACTAAGTATATTCGAGATATGAATCTATATATATAAAAGAAAGTCGTGTTAGTTACACTATTTATAACTCAAGATCGGTCGAACAGATTTAGTCGAAAATTGGTAGGCAGGTAGCTTAGAACCAGGAAACGGACATAGGATAATTTTTACCCCGTTTTCTATTTTTATACCGCGCGGACGGAGTCGCGGGTAAAAGCTAGTTTACGATAAAATTTAAGTAAATCTTGCTAATATTATAAATGCGAATGTTTAAATGGATGTCTGTTTGAAGGTATCTCCGGAACGGATCTTGATGAAATTTGACACAGACGTAGAACATAGTCTGGAAGAACACATAGACTACTTATTAATTTATTTTAAATGTCGGCCGGACGGAGCCGTTGGCGACAACTAGTTATTAATAAAACGTTTTTAATTGTACATTAGTTTAAAATTCTACTGATTAACTACTACAATAACGAGAGAAGAATGTTTATTATTAGGTATCTCCAGAATGGTTGCATGGATCTAGATGAAATTTAGTATAAATATAGAATACTGTCTGGAAGAACACGTAGACTTTTTACTAAGTTTTGCTTTCAATCGGTTCAGCAGTTTCAGAGCCTATTTAATGCATATAAATAAACAAATCTAATAAATAAAATTCTCGTGTCACAGTTTTCGTTCCCGTACTCCTCCGAAACGGCTTGACCGATTCTCATGAAATTTTGTGAGCAGTAGGTCTGAGAATCGGTCAACATCTATTTTTCATACCCCTATTAAGTTTTTTTTAAACTACGCGCGGACGGAGTTGCGGGCGACAGCTAGTCTTATTATAATAATGGTACAGAAATATTTCGTTGCAATTTAATTCGTCCTTAATTTAAATCTTTATGATTATATCATACTTATTATACAATAAAGGCGCGCGTCGCGATACAGATTCACTGTATTTTTGGATGTCAATAAATTATTTTCCATTTTTCATTATTCCCTAATCAAATTCAGTACACGATGACTCTTATGTATATGTACCAAAGTAACTAATTGACTTTTACTTCTTTGTGTTAAAATCTACCTCTTAAAAATATACACATTTAAAGAAGTTAATCTTATTTTTTGCTGAAGTAAAAAACCTATGCGTCCTTTTCCTATATGGTTGAAACTTTGAGAACCTCTCTTGAAAAGTTATCAATTTGTACATTAGCCCTTATTCGTAATAGTCATCGATTATGTCGTGTGATTGCCAATAAATTAATTCCGAGAAATTGAGCACAATCCGATGCAGTACAAGTGATGGATGTAGTGTCCAGTCGACTGAATAAAATTTATGCTCTTAAAGCAAAAGCCTAATAAATTTTGCATGTTTTTGGTCATTGTAAATAACGAAAAACTTTTTATAGTTATCGCCAGTGAAAATATATTAAACATACTATCGCCCGCGACTCCGTCTGCCCGAAATGAAAAATAATTAGTAGCTTATGTGTTCTTCCTATGTTCTACATTTGTGCCAAATTTCTAGATCCGTATAGCCGTTCTGGAGATACAAACATCAATCCATCCATCCATCCAAACTTTCGCGTTTATTATATAAGTAAGATGTACTAGTAAAATAATAATAAAATAATAAGTCTGTCTGTAACTCTTTAACGAACAGAAGCTCAAAGAGAATTCCCTCTTTATCAACTTCCACCCCTTTCCCTACGTAAGTTTGACATAGTATGTATCTCTATCAGCCTTCTTATTCAACATCCATACTTTCTTCAGTCTTCTCCTACATTTGTAACCATCCGTATTCTAATAAATACGAAGAATAAAAATTAAATGTTTCTAGGGGCTTAATTTTAGTCCTCTTTCCCTTCCCACCCTTTTATTATAAGGAAAGAATGAGAATGGGAAGTTGATTTGTCAGAGGAGGGAATACATAGGAATAGTACGTCCCCTCCGATTGGAAAGCAACTTATCTGAAATGAAATGTCTATGGGCAGCGGTCGCTTTCCTATTTTGGTGAATTCAGGTGGTCGCTCGCTCGTTTGACACATTATGATAAAAAAAAGTTCGTTCAAGCCTTATGAGCCTCACAAAGGAAACAATCCTAACCTAAATTCAAGCCAGAATTTAAGAAATATTCCATATTATTTTTTAAACGAAGTATTCAACTTGAGCAAGTTAAAAATTTCACGAAAGCTTAAGATGAAATGGGATCAAGTGGTCGTCGCTCACAGACTTCAGTGCGTACGAATACAAGAGGGTGCAATTTTAAATTTAAAGCTATATAAAGGCGTTTTATGTAACACTTGATACTTCATATAAGCAACCTATGAAAATACCTTTAAAATGAATGAAAATTTAGAAAGTAGACTACATTTTAATGGAATATAATAGCAGCTAAATAATTTACTATCTGTGCCCGCGACTTCTTCCGCGTAGATAGTGTTTTTAGGTAGTTTTTTTAAATTATTTAACCTAAAAAGAAGTGTCAAGCCTATCAAAAATGACGATATTTGCATACCATGTCCCTCTTATAACCCCTTATTACCCTTTTTTCGGTAAATTTATCAAAGTAGGCTTATATGAATCATACTAATATTATAAATCCGAATGTTTAGATGGATGGATGTTAATACGTAACTCCAAAACAGCTAAACATATCTTGCTGATTTGTCATAGAACATAGTCTGGAAGAATAATAAAGGATCGCGGGCGACAGCTAATTTTTAATAAAAAAAAAAAATAGTTATTCCATGCTCTTATAAACGTCGACTGAAGAAAAGAAATCAATGAAGATTTTCATCTCAAAGGTTGTCGCAGTTATATTGAGATATAAAACGTTCGCACACTTAAATGAAAGACAAAGGTCGAGTCCCAAAATTGACATAACTTAGCGAAGACCTTTTTGATCCCCTTACCTTACTTATTACACTTCTTCCTTTGAAGTACATATATCATTTTGTTATTGAAACGTAATTCATTCTTGTAAAGGATAATATTGTAATTATTTTGTATATTTATGCATGTTATTCCCTTTAAATTTTTATTATTTTTTAAATATAATCTTACTAATATTATAAATGCGAATATTTTGATTGATGGATATATGTTTATTTGAAAGTATCTAAAGAACGGCTCAACGCAACTTGATTAAATTTGGCACAAATGTAGAACAAAGTTTAAAAGAACACATAAGGTACTTATTAAGTTTTTTTTAATTCCACTCGGACAGACTCGCGGGCGATAGCTAGTAGTTTTATATTTTCAATATTATAGCGAGCAACCGGCCACTTGAAATAGCCAAAATAGGAAAGCCACCGCTGCCCATACTCATCAGTAATTGCAGATACGTTGCCTAATCAACAGAGGAGAAGACGAACATATACAAAATATTTTCCCTTCCTAGGCGTCCCTTTCTCAATCAAATCCAACTCCCTTTCACATCCTTTTCTTATATGATTAATTTTTACATAGTATGTAAATATGCATCGTATAATCTCAACTAAATAAAACCAGTGCTTTAAACTTTACCGTCTGTATTATATAAAAGCCTTTTTTATTTTTTTAAATTAAAAATATATATGGATTTAAAGAATTACCGAATAACCCAATTTCGAAATAAATCATTTTCTCTGTATATTTAATAATTTGTATCCTTTTGAACTCTGGCCAATAAATTGCTTTTGCAATTGACTGGGGAAAATCCAATTTCACATGGAAGCAATAAACTTTACCAATGTGTCCACGGTCGGCGGAAAATTATGAATAATTGTGGTATGTATAAGTTATACGTACTAGCGATCGACCGCGACTCCGTCCACGCGAAATTAAAAAAAAACTTAATAAGTAGACTATGTGTTCTTCCAGACTATGTTCTACATGTGCGCCAAATTTCATCAATATATAAATTATTTTTGTTTTAAATGTTTGCTAATAGAAACTTACTCTTAAGACATTCGAAAAATGTCCATATTAGTTAAGTACTCGTACATTTAATAGAAAACTATTTTGACTACATAGTTGTTAATTTAAAGTGTATGAGATAACGCTACGCCGTAGCACTTCATGGTAGTTCGTAGGCGTGCTACGAACAGCACTCAACCATCAAGCGGATGAAGAGTCTGTTGTAACCCAAATAGCTTTCCAAATTGAATACCAATGAACTTTAACATACGGACACAACTAGGGATTGCAATCCGGCGTCATTTTCAGTCCGGCCGGATACGACCGGATTCCCATCAATCCGGCCGGATCCGACCGGATCCGACCGGATTGATTAAATCAAGATGATTTTCGCTTTTTAGTACAAAATAAGTAAGTTAATCAAGTGTCACTGCACTTATATGTAGGTAGTTTATTAAAAATAATTCACAAATATATAAAATCGACTTTATTTCTTAACCAATGTTAAGACAAATAGACAACAAGAAAACAATTAAAATTTAGTAGTGTAGGTAACTAGTAATAATTTTACGACGTAACGAGTAGCTTAGTCTTTCTAGATTTCACTTTCACAGATAGATCAATTTATAAGTAACAATATTAATTATCAAGTAACTATAATATCTAATAGATACAATTAATCTTACGTTATTAACTGAAATGAAATCAAAATCATTATTAAAGTATTTGAGAATGCTAACAAACAAGTCTTATAGGTATTTATGATTATAACAGCTACCATCATGATTTGATGAATCTGTCGAACGAATGAATGACAAAAATTATCACAATAATGAGTTTAGAACTCTTTAGTTTAATCAACTTACGATAAATAAGTACCTACTCATGCAACAGCTATATTATTTTCCCACAAACTGCTAGCACCGGATCCGGTTTTCGGATCCGGTATATTGGTACCGGATCCGGTAACTATTAAATGATGCCGGATCCGCCGGATTACCGGATCCGTTTTTCCGGATTGCAATCCCTAGACACAACTTAGCGCTTAAGACTGTCAAGTTCGTCTACTTAATAATATATAACTTTGATAAATACAAAGGATGATCCAAACATCTATTATAATTAAAAAATATAGTGATACTGAAACTACTAATATGCAAAAGAGCATATTTAAATCGAAAATTTATCTGACTTAATTGAATTTTTCTTTCCTAGAGAAATTTTGTTCATACACCTTACATACGGAGTTTTTCTTAAAAATAATAAGCT
Organism: Papilio machaon; assembly: GCF_912999745.1. Classification (NCBI taxonomy): domain Eukaryota; kingdom Metazoa; phylum Arthropoda; class Insecta; order Lepidoptera; family Papilionidae; genus Papilio; species Papilio machaon. Next base: position 719,356 of record NC_060011.1, read on the forward strand.
CTTCAATTCCATAATATTAATGTTATTTTACATGGTTTTTTATTTATTTATCATCACAATTCACAAACCGTTGCCGTAGCTGTAACTTTCAGCAGCAGCGATATTGCATTCCTGAACTGAATTTCAATTGATTGACGCAGCATTTTGTAAACCAAATGGATTTCGAAATGATATAATGCTTTAAAGTTTTAAAGTTATTTAAAAATGAATGTACTAAAGATATCTGGAGTAATTTAATGGTTACAGAAACAATCACTGAACGTCGGTGACTTAAGGGTTAAACACTTGAATTGCAATATGCTGGTCCTGGGTTCAAATCTCACTATTTACCAATTTGTTTTCGATTGACATATTATAGGTATATTATACATATTACATATTATTTACCCGACGTCCTTACGTTGAAGAAAAGCCAGCAATTATTTGAGCCCCTCAGTGATGATACAATCCCTAATAGTTTCCGATTACTAAGGAAAACCCTTAATATAGATAATTCATATTTAATCAACGTTTTTTTTTTTTTTATTTTTTTTTTATAAAATCACATCTACAGACGCTTGGTCCGTACTCTTTTCTGCACAGGTTTTAGTTATCTTTTTGTTTTATTATTATTATTTAATCAACGTTAATGGACATCAATTCAATGTTTCAATTAGTCAATGTTTACATTTTATCCAATCACTTCAAAGTCAATCAACCCACACTGGGTCACTGACTATAGCCTAGTCACCTCTAACTTAGAGTAAGCTCCGAGCCCCTCAGTGGGGATGTATAGTGAGCATCATGATGATGACAATGATTATGAACTTACTAGCTTTTACCCGCGACTCCGTCCGCGCGGAATAAAAAAAATGTACACAAGATAAAAAGTTCCTATGTCCGTCTCCTAGTTCTAAGCTACCTCCCCATAAATTTTCAGCTAAATCAGTTCGACCAATCTTGAGTTATAAAAAGTGTAACTAACACGACTTTCTTTTATATACATAGATTAAAAAAACATTCACCAAAACCTTAAAAAAGATTAAATATTGTAATTTATTTAATGTTAACTTTAACATTATTAATACGAATGTATGAAAATAATTTTACTCTCTATAAACTTGCTTCAACGAAAATAATAAGGTACAAAGTATTACAAAATGAAATTTTTATTTAACGTACAATTTATTTTAAAGTAAGCTTTAACAATGAAATTCTATATGTAGTAGACGTTCGAGGAAATTGTTTCCTGAATGAAATTCTATCTACGAAGATCGGAAATGACTTGGAAAAGAACTGATGGTAATATAAAATGAAATTTTTCATTAAACTTTAAAATATTGCTTTGTAACTTTGCTCTATTATTTGACAAATAAAAGAAATAAATACATGCATGTATCTAATATATAAAATTCTCGTGTCGCGGTGTTTGTGGTTAAACTCCTCCGAAATGGCTTGACCGATTCTCATGAAATTTTGTGAGCATATTGAGTAGGTCTGAGAATCGGCCAACATCTATTTTTCATACCCCTGTTAAGTTTTTTTTAACTGCGCGCGGACGGAGTCGCGGGCGACAGCTAGTATTACTATAAATGCAAAAGTTTCAATGAACGAATCTCCTAGAAACTAAAAGTATTAATAAGAAACTCTAGGATTAGTTAACACGTTAAATGTCACCAACTCATTTTACAATTCACTTTAATAACACAAATTTACAGTATCACTAGCTGTCGCCCGCGACTCCGTCCGCGCGCAGTTAATAAATGAGGGGGGGGGGGGGTATGAAAAATAGATGTTGGCCGATTCTCAGACCTACTCAATATGCTCACAAAATTTCATGAGAATCGGTCAAGCCGTTTTGGAGGAGTACGGGAACGAAAACTGTGACACGAGAATTTTATATAGATATAGATTAAACGTGTTAAGTTCAAAATTCGTAGATCATTTTACAGCTTACAAAATACCCTGAAATACCATTTCGAAATAACTCAATATGAAATCCCGATACACAGGTCTAATTGCTCGAAATTCCTACCTCCATTTCCGACGAAATACGTGGTATATTGCACGGAAACCTGCAATAAGATTTTCAATATATGCACAGTTCAACGCAGACAAAGCTCTAATACGAATTTAGGTTACGTTACGTTCGGAATATTTCAACGAAAGAAACACGACAATATAACTTGCAGAGCTTTTTACAGAATAAATAAAATATGTTATATAATCTTAATAATATTATAAATGCGAAAGTTTAGATGTATGGATGTTTGTTTGAAGGTATCTCCGGGACAGCTTAATGGATCTTGATGAAATTTGGCACAGATGTAGAACATAGTCTGGAAGAACATATAGACTACTTATTAAGTTTTTTTGTGCCAAAATTCATCACGATCCCATGAGCCGTTACGATACCTTCAATCAAACATCCATCCATGAAAACTTTTTCATTTATTATATTAGGAAGAAGCATGTAACATTGAATAATAACTTCATATCGTATTATCAAGTGTAGATTTTTCTCACTAAATATACATTTAAGGAATACATAGTATCAGTAAGTAAGCCATTCATCTATCAGCGTTCTTACGTGTTATATGTATGTACAAACAGCAGGCTTTGATGTAACAAGGTCAAGTGGCCGCAGCCCACTCCACTTCTGTTTTTCGACGACTTCCAACACGTTTTCATTAAAGTTTTTTTTATTCTTCTAACATTTTCCCGACCTGTACATTTTCAGTACGGAAAATGGTTTATTTTTAGAAAAATAAATGACAGTTTTGTATACACAGCGAAGATTTCGGTTATGAATTTTCATAAACTATAAGTTCCAAATAATAATGTGAGCAAAAATAACTTCGATTTTTCCAAAATCGTTAAACTGTACTTTTTTAATTACTAATAATTATGATTACCATACAATAATCAATACTTTTTTTTTATTGTATTCAAAAAAAAATATTGTTAAGAGTCTATAAAATAAAAAAATTTTGTCTTACAAATTAAGACAAATTTTAATTATATTTTCCGAAGCTCCAGCGACTGGAAACAATGAGAGTTTGACTTACGAAAGCAATGTCTTAGATGGATTCACAATTTATCTTTATAATTAAAAAAGAAACTGAGCAATTTTTAACGAAAAATAAAATCAAAAGGAGTGTAAAAAAATTATAAATAGAAAGATATCACGAACGAAGTAAATAAAACTACGCATAAATTCATTACTACAATAATTTCCATCACACATTATTGAAAATTGTTACTATAATTATAATAAAAATAGAGGCCTAATTTTAGTCCTCTTTCCCTTCCCACCCTTTTATTATTAAGAAAGGATGGGAAGGGGAAGTGAATTTGGGACGCTTAACATGGAGAAATATACTTTTTCCGAGCGTCCCCTTCTCCGTTGATTAAAGGTTGGCAACGCATCTGCATTTGCGGATGTTTATGGGCAACGGTAGCCACGATATTGCTGTGAATCCAGGTGGCCGTTTACTCGGTTACTACCTTTTGATAAAAAAAACCAACAACATTTGAAAATTAAATACAACGCCATCTAGTTACTTTTGTAAAAAATAAGTACTAAGAATGTTTTTAAACTATTATTTAGTAGCCTATGTGTTCTTCCAGACTATTCACATCTATACCAGATTTCATCGAGAACCGTTGAGCTGTTCACCTTCAAACAAACATCCATTCATCTAAAAATTCGCATTTATAATATAAGTAGTTACGTATTAAATACGTAACTTTCGCCTATTTCATAGCGTAATATTTGAACTAAAATTTAAATAGGTATTTTTGTAGTTTAGAAATTGCTTTTAAAGTTTAATTAGTTTATATGAAATGTAACGTAAGTAAATTTCATTAATTAAATCTTTTTCATAATGAGACGAGAAGCAATAACTTACTTGCGCTACAACATTCACTTGACCTATTTCATATCTAGCGAATAACGAAGAGAATTGTAAACTCTCAACTAATGTTATCCATAAAAAAACCTATGCCATAGAGAAAAATTGTGACGCACAAACAAAAACTTCTAAATTAAATAAGACAAAAAAGTCGCATAAAAAAGGAAGCATAGAAAATAATGCTCTAGTGTAACTAGAAGTCGAGTACAATTATTGTGTCTTTATGTACCTAACTAACCTTTGTTAATACTAAAGTATTTCTTTATAAAAAAAAAATAATCTATATATATAAAAGAAAGTCGTGTTAGTTACACCATTTATAACTCAAGAACGGCTGAATCGATTTTACTGAAAATTGGTGGGCAGATAGCTTAGAACCAGGAAACGGACATAGGATAATTTTTACCCCGTTTTCTATTTTTTATTCCGCGCGGACGGAGTCGCGGGTAAAAGCTAGTTTAGTATAAAGATATACTTTATACTAAAGTATTTTTTTTCGACCAACATCTTAAGAAGATCTCGCTAAACAGTTGGATTAAGGGCCTGATACAAAAGGCAGTTATTTTAGAAACCGCGCTCATAGTTAGGAGGTTCCTGTCTCTGTAGCCCTCACCACTGGTTGTTTGAGTAATGGGATTCCGCAGCCGGTGGTATTTTTATATAATATATTTTGTTATTTTTTTTATAAAATGTATTATATAGATAATAAGTGAATAAATGAATATGACATGAATTTACTGCAAATACATTGACAAACCAACTGACCCGAAGACATTCAACATTCCATGATAGTTAATAACAAAGAAATTTTCCACCTAATTAGGTTCCCGGGAACCTCCCCGGGGAAAACGACTCACTTAGCTCACGCTTATAGCAATAGAATTTAATTTCAATACACTTTGTTATAGTTTATGACCTCATTCTTTTTTCTAAATACAACGTTCCCAAGAAAATTAAATAAGAAAATATTTTTACTAACTGTATACGTGAATAAGTTCGCGGCCAAAAGCCAGTAGACAATTTTGATATCAATTTAAAAATGTCTGCAATGTTACTTTAAACGTGAATTTATTCAAAGGTGACAAAGAAAACAAACAACACTAAAATATTTAGTAACATTATTTTCATCTATCTATCTATATATATAAAAGAAAGTCGTGTTAGTTACACCATTTATAACTCAAGAACGGCTGAATCGATTTCACTGAAAATTGGTGGGCAGGTAGCTTAGAACCAGGAAAAGGACATAGGATATTTTTTATTCCGCGCGGACGGAGTCGCGGGTAAAAGCTAGTTTAATATTAAAGTCCATTACGAAGCGACTCTTTTTTCGTTGTTTACTGTAAGTAGTAAACAACGAAAAGTATCAAGTTGTGTGAGTGTTGATTCTTTCTCACAGTTTTTTTATATAGAAAGGATGGGAAGAGAAAGTGGATTTGACGGAGGAGGGACGCTTGAGAAGAGGATATATCCTCTATCTGTGTATCCCCTTCTCTGTCGATTAAAGATAGGCAACGCGTCTGCAGTTGCAGATGTGTATGGGCAGCGGTCGCTTCGCTATTTAGGCGGATTCAGGTTACCTCTTGCTCGTTTGCCACCTTATGATATAAAAAAGCGGTCACTTCGGAATTTTGACGAATCTCGTTTGCCTCCTTTTTTTAGAAAGGTTTAAGTATTTTGCTTTAATATTGTTTTTAATTCGATCTAACAGACTTACCCTTACCATTATCCTTTTGACCTTGACCCTTTTATAATCCATTATAAAGGGTTAGAAATTTATTTACATTTAGAAACACAACACTTCGATGTTGTGACTTTCAACTAGGACACTGGTTTTAATATATTGTTGTCTCTGTTTCGCCAGAGAGAATGAAAGGGGTGGCAATAGGCAGCGTTTCACAACGCTACTATCCTATTTATTATTAATACAAAATTTAATGAGCACAAGTCAACAGTTGAATATATAAATATTTAATTAATTAATTTAAATCCAATCATTGCTTATTACAACTAGTGCAGATTTGGATTTCGGTAAATAATACAACGACTTGCTATCGCCCCCGAATACGTTCGCGTGGAAATAAAAAAATGCACCTATGCGCGATCAAAGACTGTAATCTATATCTGAACAAATTTTCAACCAGATTCCTAAAGTTACTGGAGTTATAACCAAACAAGGATCTCTGCCGATGAAAGAGACGCAGCTATCATGTTTAGTTCTGTCAGAGAATATGCGAAAAATACATGGACGTAGAAAATGTCATAAAATAATTTAAAAAAAAAACAGGGCTTGATAGTAACAATACAGAAAGGACCTTGTTACAATTTATTGACATTCCCAGGAGGACGCTAGTGAGCTATCATAACCTCACTTCTGTCCACCGGGTAAGATATCCTTGTTTATACGTGTTAACAAACAGTCATACAAAATGTTCCCTTTATGATATTAATTTTGATTTTCTTTATCTTGTGTATTGCATAAAAACAAGACGAATGCTTGGTAATGAGAAGCAAAACAACCACGAAAAGCTATGATACAGAAAGGCGGCTGTGAAAAAAGAATAGCAAAAATTCGCTGACAAAAAGAACGTTGTAAGGTTTTAGTTGATACGAGTCGTTAGGATAATGAGAATACGTGGTATGTATTCTGATAGTATATGCTAAAGTGTAAACATTAATTTTTTATTTGCAGATCAATATAACATAAAATTTTACGGTATTTTCAAGAGTAGTAGTAATAAAATAAATATTGAATATATTTTACTATAGATTATGTAAAAAAACTCAGAGCTATGATTGAAAGCATGTAACTGCTTAAATGAACATAGAACGACTGTCAGTGCGACAGTTTATTAATTAATTAGATTAATTTCAAGTGGGAGAAAAACTGAAAGCTTTGAAATGGTGGCGCTAGCGTCGAGTGTGGGCTGTTATCTGTCACCTGTCAAATTTGTTATACGTCATTCTAGCGATATAAAAAATTTAAATGTATTTCTTTTTTTTCATTTTCTTTATTATAAATAATTTATGGACAGTCTTAAAAAATTACTACAGTCCACAGAATACTTACTTTGTGCAAAAAATAAATTGTATTTTTTATCTGTGGTATATTTAACGCTATTTCCACTCTTGATCATGGTGACATCTATAGTCAGCAAAAAGCAATTTTTCTTCTCATTGGAAAGTGTTGAATCATTAGAGTAATGTGACCTTATATAAAAAGTGTCATCATAACAGATGGTATGAGAAAATGAAAGCTATAAAGTGCATTGACGCATGTATGTGTAAGGCACGTCGCACATTAAAAGCGATGTTTAGCTTGGGTTTCCAGTGACGAAACAGGTGCACAAACACAGTTTTATACAGGTGTGGTAGTACCCCTTTCAGCACATACCCGCCGCCACGCTCGCTCTCGTACTGCATCCTTAAACACTTAGTGCACCGACATTTTGTCTTAATATTTGCCAAATATTTTTTACATTATAAAACTTCGTATTCGAGAATTTTCAATCGTTTTCTAAATGTCTTAATTTCACGAAAGAGGCAGCCTACAAGTTTTAATTAAGAGAACTTAAATAACGTTTCATAAACAACAAAAAATGCAAGTGCAGAGCCTACGTTCAACTCTCACTTACGCTCAAAAATCTGAAGGAGACGCTTCTCTCTTATAGAGGTTTCTATTCCTCTCTTACAGAGATGGGTAAAACTTCGTGACATGACGATAACTCGCATAGAGAGATTTCTCGCTTAAACATTAATAGCATTGTTATCGCATGCTATACACAAAGGTCTTTATTAATAGGGATCGTGTTACGTAATTAATGTTAGTCAATCGTTAGTGTGCGTACGCCATTACATACATGGGAAATTAGAAAGACGTTAATTTAATGTACAAATGTGTATAATTGATTAACCGTAAGTGTTTAATCGGTTGGTTTCTGAGACCAAAATCCTTATAAAACAGAGACAAGAACATGTTTTATACTGATTGAATTTGGTCTCAGAAACCAACGATAAATATACGTGACAAGATCTAGTTAGTCGTAAAATATAATAAGTTCAATATTATCAACTTTTTTATTTAAATTAAGTAAGTTCCTTAAGGATAAGGAATATAGACAACTACTTGAGTATACTTGCATATATAGAAATTACAAAATATGTCAACGATTAGTATGCTAATTACTGTCTCACATAATTCTGGTTAAAAGAAGCACCCTAGAAATCTCGCCCAAGGCACTAGAACCGTTGCTGTATATTTATTTTGCTATAATAATTTTCTCATTAGATTGTAAGCGTCAAATGACCCTTCATTGATAGGAAATAAACATCCTCAGCTGTACGTAACTTAAAAATAATTTTCGGTTATTTTACAGAAGTCCACTGACCTGGCTTTATGCAGGACATACCGCACGCTCCGTCGCAGAGGCATTTCTTCTTCTTGCTTTTGCAGTCTTCGTCGGAAGAACACTTGCGTAGACATTTCTGGCCCTGTTACAAAATACGCATAATTATTTTGTACTGCCTAAGCTTATCAACTTAAATATCGAATTTCATAGATGTGTACCAAGGGTTTAAAAAGTACAGACTAGTATTTGGACTCCAGCACACACACTCATTAGAGAAAACGCATATATACTTTACACTTAACGTGTGTCTTCTGCGTGGTCGTGATATAGCACCGTTTGGCAATAAACCTTTCTTCTTAGACTCTACAAATGTTAAATAATATATGGCTTTGATATGATTAGCTTGGCCTGGTATACTCACAAGTAAGGTAGCCTGTTCCTCGTCGCGAGGACAATCGGCGGAAGGTGAGTTGCGCGGATTCTTGTAGACGCGACCGTCGTCATCAGCGTCGGCGCGACTCTGCGGAGTAGTTTCATCATCATCGTCATCATCCTCTGTTGTCGGACTTGGCAGCGACGATACTGGAACAAAAGACAACTATGATATAAGCAACATTTTTTTATATAAGAGAAGGGGGCAAACGAGTGACATAAACAACGAGGTGATCAATGACACCCATTGACATCCGCAATAGCAGAAATGCAGCATTTGTTTAAATGACTTGTACCATAAATTAAGTGCCATGGACAAGAGTTGTCATAGAATCGACGCTCCATTTCGTTCAAATGTTTCTGCCCTTTTCGCTTTTTAGTGTTAGCACAATATGTACTACTCTTCCATAAATCCCTATCAGCCGTTATATCCGAATTTACTCCCTTCTTACGCATTACCTCTTTCACACAATTCATACTTTATTCAGTCTTCCTCTACATTTTTAGTTTAGAATAGTACAGCGTAGTAACTTTGTAATTTAAAACATCGTAATCTAATTTTGCCTTTTTCGCAATAATGTGACGGTTATTTTCAAAAGCGACAAAATTTCTAGAACAACTAGAAAAACATGGAATATTTTAACATAGCAAGTAAGAGTGAAACAAACAAAATCAAATATAATTTGCATGAGAGTGCCGCGAGTGCACTCGGCTACGCTTCACAGCAAGCATAACACTCGACTGCAATGATAAGCGGAGCGGGTAGCGGAAATTCTGACCAAATAATCTATCTTAATTATAAGATAGATTCTATAGATCTCTATTTCGATAGATCTCTACATATATCTTTGATTATGTTTGTCATTAACTGTAGTCGTTTAATTGTTCCTTAAGCAGTTTCTTCGTGCAGATTTCATGCCAATACTGACTCTAAGTTTCTTAAAGTGTAATTTATTATTTAGTAATGAACATATATTTATGGATCTCTGGTCTAATATAAAGGTCAGATAGAAGTAAAAACTTCAAAGTAACGCCAAGAAACTAAATTTTATATAATACCAAATATCTCCTTTACTCATTTACTTATTTATCTTTCTTCTCTTTCATGTAACGAAACGCATAAACGTCGTACGTCCTTGAAAAAGTTTTACTAAATCCGCTTCCGCTCCGCTCGCTTCTAAAGCCTTACCATTTTCATCAGACTGTGTTACGCTCGCTTGTTACGCGATGGCTTTTACCGGAACGACATTCGAAGCTATTCCATTTGCTGTGACGTCATCGTACGCCATTTCCCTCAGTACTTTTACTTATTTTTATATACTAACAATGTCAAATTATTTTCGTGAGTTTGTACTGTTGAAACACATGTTTTGAAACAAATTGTATAGACTACTATTTATTTAGAAGTGACGCATAGTTTTGAATTACAGATATAAAATGCTTTAACAACCAATTTCACACGTTATAATAATAATAAAAATTCAATTTTAAATTAAAATTTCACTGTAGATTATATTATACAATGATCATCTTTAAAAATAAAATAAAAACAACATAAAACCAGTGTTGGAACAATACGATATAAAACAAAAGGCGGGTAATTAAACTCAACACGCAAACAATTGTTTTGTCCAATCGCTAAGGAATCGAGTGCGGTTGAGTACTCACTGGTTTGTTAAATAAAACAATTGTTTTGCTTTCGAAGTGATTTCAATTCAGATATATAGTCAAAGAATTAAATTCCCTTCCCACTTTGGATCGGATATCGTACAGCATATCTCCGTAAAAACTATAATTTAGCATAGTCAAACAAAGATATCTGAGCTGGTGAGAGAGACGCTACTGTCGCTCTACATGGCCATAGAAAATGACATAAAAATATGACAAGACAGCTACAGTCAGTAAAAGGCTGTTGTCACACTTTTTTAACGTTGATTTTATTGCGCTAGTGAGTCATAATTTCTGTATGTGTGTCTACAAGTTTAACGTCTAATTTCATTGATCGTCTAATAACGTTTCACTGAAGTTATAAGGAAATAAATTTCCTCGACTGTGGCATTTACTTATTAGCTGTCACCCGCGATTTCGTTCGCGCGGAATTAAAAAAATAACTTAATAATATGTGTTCTACCTTGTGACTATGTTCTATAGATGTGCCAAATTTCATCAAAATCCATCAATCAACAAACATTCATCCATCTAAACTTTCGCATTTATAATATTAGTACCTATAAAATCCACATCATCGTATATAAATAGTTGAATAAAATAACAAAAATTAACTATAATAAAAATTTCGATTTAATAAATATAATAATTAATTAATAATTAATAATATTAATTAGCGTAATATAATAATTGAAATAAAAAATAAAATAATAATTGTAATATTATTATTGAGAGCGTCGGTGGCTCAGGGGTTAAGCACTTGACTTGCAATCTGCAGGTCCTGGGTTCGAATCCCGCCATGTACCAATGTGTTTTTCGATTTTCGATTTACATATGTACATTTATCCGACGTTCTTACGGTGAAGGAAAACATCGTGATGCAACCTGCACATATCTGAGAAGAAATTTAATGATATGTGTAAAGTCAACCAACCCGCACTTGGCCAGCGTGGTTGACTATGGCCTAGTCACCCCTAAAATTGGGGTAGGCTCCGAGCCCCTCGGTGGGGACGTATAGTGAGCTGATGATGATGATTAATTATTAAAAATATATAAATATATTTTAAGTCATAATATTACATTTTCATACAGTAAATATGTACCGTGGGACGTAATTAATTCCGTCCGGAAGTAATTATCCGGAAGTATAATCTATTTTCAGTAAAAGTTTTTAACAAAGTAAAATAAAACCTTGAAAGTATATCGGGACACTTTTATACCTGTTCTATTTCAAATAACCAGGTCAAGGTTCGCCGGTAAGTCGGGAAGACGCCTGGAAAATATCCTCTTTATGTTACATAAATTGGAGACGAACAAACGTATTTTACGATTATCGAATTACAGTAACTTTAACAGTGACGAGTTAGCATAAAAAAAATTACAATTTAGTAGAAAAGACAGTTAAACCCAGAGACATATGCACGTACATGCGCATATGTACATACGCGCGCAAATGACTGCAATGATAGCTGAACTCTCAACTGTCCCTGTACTATATTGCCCCTGAATCTGTACCTCCTTAAATTAATTACGGAAAGACTGAAAACCAACTAAAGACTCTACAGATTAGCCAAGATTTTTTTTCTCGTATCAGTTAATATCTTCTATGAATGTAATTTGTTTTGTTTTTTTTTCTTGGTCAATAAACTATATTTTATTTTATTTATTTTTCTGTGTTACGTTGGAAGTTTTTAGATGCATTGTCTACATTTTATTTTGAAAATTATAAACTAATATACAATAAGAGCTGGCAGCTACCTCGGACAAAGAGTTAGTCTAGCCATTCAAATGGGGAACGCTGCCAGTATCTTCGGAACCTTGCCTAAAGGGACACCTTTTAATGACATATTTTAGTTTTTATTTATTATATTTAAAAAACTATGTAATATTTTACAAATTGTATCGACATGAATCATATTTCATTTAGTAATTACATACGACTATACTCACACATTAATATATGTATATTAAAGGTATCGTATCGCGCTCTAAAAATTAACCCGACCTTATTAACTATATTTGAATAGGCCCCATAATTAAACTCTTTAGATCAGACGGTGATGTATTTTAATTATTAAATACTTTACTGAAATTAAATTGTAATTTATGATTAATATTTTTATCATGTACTAGCTTTTACCCGCGACTCCGTCCGCGGGGAATAAAAAATAGAAAACGGGATAAAAATTATCCTATGTCCGTTTCCTGGTTCTAAGCTACCTGCCCACCAATTTTCAGTCAAATCGATTCAGCCGTTCTTGAGTTATAAATAGTGTAACTAACACGACTTTCTTTTATATATGTATAGAAGATATAGATGTTGAATAAATATGTCGCCAATGTACGTAACATTACAGTATAATGTGTCATATATCTTTTCTGTTCTAGAAGTTTTTATCGGTTAAAATCAATAACATGTTTGCACAATTATTACCAAAAACTAAAGAGAAAGATCTCTTATTTCGGAATGCCAAATAATATCCCAATAGCGTGACCATCAACAAAGAATAAAAGGCAAAAAATAACCCTTGTTCAAAACCGGAAAATATGTGTTACATTGAAAGCTCGACAAAAGAATGCTTTGTTACAACAAAATGTTACATAAAAACAATATCTATATCCATAGGTGGGCATTAACTCGTTAATCCGTTAATCGTTAATTAACGAAGTTAACATTTTCCTTAACGGATTAACTTTTAAGTTAAATTCAAAAAGTGTTAACGCTCTTGTTAACTTCCGTTAAATTCTACTTCCGTTAATTTAGTCCGTTAATGACGTGTTGTCATTTTATTTCAATTATGCATCAGGCTACATTCGTAAGTTCGGCTATGTTCGGGGACCGTCGGCGAGTCGAATGGTGACCGAGAACGAGAGAGAACGAGAACGAGCAAGTGCGAGTGTTATGCAGTTTATACAATACACCGAGCCGGGCCGGGAAAGACATGATCAAAAGAGTACCGCAGAATCCTTGTTAGAATAAGGTAAATTTAAAGGTAAGTTTGATTAATCAAACTTACCTTTATCAAATATTGCGAAGTTTAGGCGCTAGACACCTTCAAAGTTTATTTATTATTTCACATTTACACAAATATCTCGAAAAGTCTATATTACATTTTATTCACATTAAAACTGGTTTTCATTTATTTAACATCACTTTTTTTTTAGAACAAGATTTTGTTATAAAATCAGCATAAGGTTCGAAAGCACTTTATTCAAAATACAATAATTATACACTTTGTCTTATACGTGAAACGCAAAATCTAGTAAAAAAGATAAACACTGCGTTGAATTGCAATCGAAATTATCAAGTGTGCATTACTCTTCAACCTCGTAACTAAATTACAACTAAACTTTGTTGGCGACAAAAATGTTTATTTTAATATTGAAGTTTAAAGACAACAAAAAATATTAAAAAAATCGTTTATGGCTCATTTGAAAAAGCGTACAAATAGGATTTTTTTGTCATTGCGTAGATAAGAAACAAACAATGAAAAATAAATTTAAAAATACGAAAGACGAAATGTGCACGCAATAAACGTTCCTCAAAAACAAAAGGGATTTAGGTGTTTATTACCGTCGTTTGTTTTTTTGGGGCTTCTTCATAGTCAACGAAAAATAATTTTAACAACAACAAAAATATGAACAAAGGATGAAATGGACAGCCGCACAGAGAATGCGATAACGAACTCGATGGATTTATGGCCCCAACCCTTCTAATGGTCGGGGATGCACGTGCGCTGCGCAAAGACAATAGCGAAGATAATTTGTTTGTTTACAAAAAAAAAAAGTATACGACAAAACGAGAAAGAATGAGGAAAAAGATAAAATTATTACGTTAGTGAAATAATGTTAAATTGTGTTATATATACTAAAATTAATATGTGAAATGTCGCCACAAGTGACCTTTACAAAAAGACATCGATTTTTTACGTATAAAATTAATTTAAAATAAACTTTCGATATCGAATGTCGTTGAAAATAATTCAAAACATATTCTTACTAATTGACTATAACGATTTTATAGGTGATAAGAAATATAGAAGACATCACCCGCGATCGGTTGTTTTTGTTGTCGTGTAACGTACTACTTGATTTACATATAACAATAGATCGGACGATATATCATTAGATGCTAGAAGTTATCGAAGGCATCTCAGTTGTATAGTTTGATGCGTTGAGATGTATCACTGGATTGGTTATATAGTTTATTTATTAATATTATAATAAGTTTCCTCTGATGTTAGAAGTTTTATTAATAAATCTATATTAATAAATAGAAAATAAGTAAAAAATAATAAGTCTGTTCGTGGGTCCTTAGCTTAAATAAAATAAAAAAATATTACCAAATTATACAGAATATTAAATGTTCAGTTGTTGGAGCATGAGCAAATGAATATACAGGTGCAAATAGTAACAGATAAATGTAAATGCTGCATAAAAGTTTTGATTGTTTTCTTTTGAATATTATCACATGTCTCACAGTTTAACAGAAAATTTGTGTTGTCTAAATTTAGTTAGCTATCTAATTCCGTGATGTCGGATTGTCGATAAAAAATTGACCGAAAAAGTCAATTGTCCGTCATTGTCAGTGTAGTATATAAGTGTGTGTAACAAGTGCATGCTATGTCATTAGTATGGTACAGGCATTATAGTACATCGCTCCTATTGTAGAAGTTTTATTTTAGTAAATTATATTACTAAACTATAGGATTAGCGATCGCCCGAGATTTTGTAAGCACAGTAAAAAAATAGCCTAAGTTCTATTGAAAGTCTCGACAAAATCGGTCCATACGATTCGGAGATTATTCATATGGCCATTTCCCGCTTGGGCCTTATACTCGTAATTTTTGTTTATAAACAAAAATTAACTTTAACTGTTAACTTTAACTTGCGTTAAATTTTTGTAAATTAAACGCTTTAACGATTAACGAAGTTAAATTTTTATTTAACGAATTAACGATTAACGAAGTTAACTTTTTGATTAACTGTGCCCAGCTATGTCTATATCTACATATATAAAAGAAAGTCGTGTTAGTTACACTATTTATAACTCAAGATCGGTCGAACTGATTTAGCTGAAAATTGATGGGGAGGTAGCTTAGAACTAGGAGACGGACATAGGAACTTTTTTTATCTTGTGTGCATTTTTTTTATTCCGCGCGGACGGAGTCGCGGGTAAAAGCTAGTAGGTATATAAAAGTTATAAGGCTTTTAGATATTTATTAAACACAAGCTGGCGCCCGCAACTCCGTCAATCTTGGAATAAACAAATCTAGTAATATAGCCTATGTCACCCGGAGATAGTGTAGCTTCCCAACGGTGAAAGTATTTTTCTAATTTTCAGTTTCAGTAGTTGAGAAGCCTATAAAATACAAACAATCAAATCATTCCTATGTATAATACAAGTGTAAACTAAATTGATATTATCAAGATTAGTTAACCAGATTGGAAATTTATCCCAGACATATTATATATCGACGCTGGAAAGCGTAAACGCTGTAACCCCGAAAGTATGAACTTTACAGGAGAGCCAAAAAATGATAACTCGTGAGCTGATACGCCTACAAGCATGCGGTATTTAGCAATGTTGTGTAGTTTGTGCTAACCTATAATGAAATCATTATCGTTTGATAATAGTTGAAATTATTAACGTATGAAAAACATATTCGCGATTTCAAGGGTTACAGCGTTTATGCTTTCCAGCGTCGATATCTATATTTTGCGTTGTGAAAAAACACTGGGTTGAACAGTTTTAAAATGTCACTGAAGTGCGTTATAAAAAAGCAAAGTTTCACACCTATATCTAAAGTACAACACAAGTGTAACAAGTAGGCCAAGGTCAACCACAGCGACGCTTCAAAACCTCTTCAATCCGCAAGCGAAGTTATATAAATGCGTTACCACAAAAACTTTATACAATGCTGTATTGTATACAATTGTGTATTGTATACAATGGTGTATACAATACACCCGCTTAACCTAATTATGAAATCGCATTTCGACAAATGAAAAGACAGATATGAACATATTAAAAGAAAAAAATTATTTCAGAATTGTCACAATAAAAAGCTCCAAGTTTAAAATTTCTTTGAATATACGAGTAGAACAATGAGAATGCTTTAATTAAGTCACGATTTTTTTTTATTCTTAATAAAAAGAAACTCCCAAAGAAAACGGCTCCAATTACAATTATTCCACTGTTCACGATAAACTTGGAAATGCTTTCCGCCGGAAACTTCACTCGAATTTGTGCTATAAAATTTATATCATTTTAAATGTTACTTTATTTATAACTAGCTTTTACCCGCGACTCCGTCCGCGCGGAATAAAAAAAATGCACACAAGATAAAAAAGTTCCTATGTCCGTCTCCTAGTTCTAAGCTACCTCCCCATCAATTTTCAGCTAAATCAGTTCGACCGATTTTGAGTTATAAATAGTGTAATTAACACGACTTTCTTTTATATATATAGATAAGATAGATAGATGAATAAGTTGTACATTGTTTGAAATTCGACATTAATTCAACATCAAAAAATAAATATAAAAATAATTTAATCGTTGTTACAATCCCGTTTCTTACGAATAGTATATTACTAAAAACCACGAAAGTTTGAAGTTATATTAACCAAGAATATTTTTTTTAAAATAACTCCGTGTATTTTTTCTTCATAATAACTGGAAAAAAATGGGACCCATCTGCAAGCACTTCCTTTCGGTTAAAATATTTTTTATCAAAATCGGACCACCAGGGGCGGAGATTCGCGGTAACACACATAAAAAAAATACAGTCGAATTGATAACCTCCTTCTTTTTGAAGTCGGCTAAAAAGTCACGTTCAAAATAATTTCCTTAAGGGGTACAAATTTTCACGTCACGTTTTAATACATGATTACTTTTAATAACCAGATAAAAATATAGCGTTACCTGTTGTCAATACTGATCATGTTTAAGAAATAAATAAAAAATAAATGAATGTCCAAAAAAAAATTGAATGCAATATATCAGTGTGCGTGTGCGCACGCAAAGAAAACACTTGCAATAATAATTTCCGCATATTTTCTATTTATAAAAAGCCGCACTGACATTAACCTTCTCCTCGCACACCCCTAACCCCTCATTGGCTATACCTATTTCATTAATAAAATGACTAGTACTATTTTGTTTGTAAAAAAGTACAATATCATATTTATTTTAAATTACCTGAATTTTTTTTTGGTAATATGATAAACTAGTACTTGTCCACGACTCCATCCGAAGTTAGTTATGTAGTCAAAGATATGCAATTGATTACTTAGTGCCTATAGCACTCTTAAATTATTCAAACTTTCGTGAGTCATTATCATTAACTTATATAGGAACGGCTAAAAACCTCACGTATCAGCAGTGCGCATCGCATCGCGCAGTGAGCGACGGGCCGCGTCCGCGAAATAATACCAGTCCCACTGACCCTGATGAAAGGCCCCCGAAGGGCTCGCAACTAGTCGGTGACGACACCGGACATATACACGTGAGTGTTTTAGCCGTTCCTATATAAGTTAACTATAGCACTCTATTTTTAAAATACTGTCGTCAGAAACTTATTCCAATACATTATTGTACCTATACAAAGAAAAATTATTTTAATCGTATAATTTACGTTAAAATACATCGAAAAATATACGTTCATTAAAAATTTATTGGATGAATAAATATTTATTCAATTACAGAATAAAACCATTACGTGATCAGTGAAACTTTGAACTCCTAATTCGTATTAGCATGCTAACGAGCTTTATGCAAAGCTATGCAGTAAAAAACTTACGCTCCAAATATAGGTTAATCCGATATTACTAAATGAATGCTCGTGCTAAAGATTTAACGTGATTTAGAACAATTTTGTTAGTGATAGTAATCACTGGATACGTTTCTGATATGACACGTGAAGATACTCTGAAAATTGTATCGTATTGTAAGTAAAACTTTTGTATTCAAGTATATATTTAAATAAAGCTGGTCTTTTTTTGACTGATAGAGCTGGTTTTACTATTAAATTATAATAATTAAAATCGCATTATTAAATAGCATTTTTTTTCAAACCCTAAATTGATAGGTTGTAATATTGAAGAACCGTGTTCAAAAACAGAATTAAACTCTGCAAGAATTTGAAGCTGATGTTGTTCGTTTAGCTCGCTTCGTATACTCAGCCACTCCCTAGAATGTGATGGAGAACTTGGCTATTCAAGACGGTCTTCGGGATCAAGGAACAAGACGGGATTTAATTTTAGCTCGCCCTAAAAAATTGGTCGATGCATTGGCGTTTGCATTGGAGTTTGAAGCGGCAAAAGATACATGCAGAGGTTTAGTACGAGTCCGGAGGAGGGTCCATTTTGATCACATTATTGAACTGCCGATTATCAACACAGAAACTGGTGGAACCGTCTTTCTTCTTTACCAATACAACTGGTGAAGACCAAGGGCTGTTAGAAGGTTCGATGACATTTTCCCTTTCCATATCTTGAATTATCTTTTCAGCTTTTAAGTGGTAAGAAACAAACAAACAAATAGTCAAGTATTCGAAAACCTCTATAAAATATCTGCTTTTTTGTCAACCTAACGATATCTCTTTCTTCCAGCTCGTTTCTTAACTCTGCCACCTTCAAAACTCTCGTTAAATATTACATTAATACAGATGATTCCCTTTATTACTTTATACTTAAAATAACTATGTTTTCGTTATAAAAATTAAAAAGCAACATGCAAAGCGAATGTCCGACCCAATTCCGGCCGGCTATACAAGTTGCAAGCACTATTAAATTGTTGAAGCGAACTTTAAATTGCAATGAACACGATACCATCGAGCTAGTATGAAATGTTTTACTGCTTGCAGATTTATTACAAAACTTTCATATTTTCTTTAATTTAACAAAGTGCTTTGCATTCTGGAGGCCCAATTTTAACCTCCCTCTTTTTATAAAGAAACGATAGTAAGGGAAAGAGGATTTGGCGGAGGTTTGGATGCAAAGGAAGGGTTAAATATCCTCTTTGTGTGCGTCCCCTTTTCTGTAGATTAAAAGTCAAATAGGCGACGCATCTGAGAATGTGGTTGTCGATTGCAGCGGACACTTCGCTATTTAAGTGAATCAAAGTGGCCACTTGCTCGTTTACCACCTAACACTAAAAAAAGCGAAACTTTATTTGAATAGGTTAAACTATTCTAGACAAATCTCTATATAGCGAACAAGCGGGACTGAAGCAACCTAAGATTTCTAGATTGCTTAGTTATCTTTAAATTAATACCAGCCACTGTCAAATTATTGTATTGTTCATCAACATCAATACATCACCACAGAACAACGACAAAAGAACATATTTAATTTAATCTCAACGAACATATTTTTAACAAAACATAAAGCACAGTTGGCAGCGTAATTGTAAATCCATCAATCACTTCCGTTCGTTTTCGAATTTTCAGATGTCCGAATATCCGAGTGCTACGATGTGCTGCGACGTAGACAAATAGCTACGAAGTGCTACGGATATTTTCGTTGATGTCTTTTTGTTAGCGCAGTAATTTGCGTCATTTTTACTCAAATTATCGTTAGAGTGCTTCCGAGAAATAACGAATATATTCATTCCTTCAAGCTTTTTGTATGTAATTTGTTTTCTTAATAATTGTTAAGGGTACGGACTATTCCTCAGAAGCCTCAAATTTGTTAAGCATAGTAAAAAAATCCTTTTTTTGCATTAAGTTAAAAATTCTTTCACTGTTGTGAAGCTACACTATGCAATAGACTATATATAGAACTAGATTTTTTAATTACGCTTAGAAGAGGTCGCAGTTAATTGCTAATTTAAAAAAAATAGATTAGAGAAGCTATATTTAACAATAATAGCTAGATTAACCACTTTGTAGGTAACATGGAAATCGTAACATTTTATGGCGCGTGTATGCTCGACCTTGCTCCGAATGCTTCACAACTGCTCGTCGTTACAGTCGTCATATTAAAGTCAATCTAGTACTCTATAGTTTTCTTTTATATTTAACGAAACTAGTCGGAGCCGTCACCGGAAGATCATACGTGAGTTAAACTGTTCTTAATTAATTTATTATAATCATTTAACTGTCTCTGTTTTGTTTAGTTATCATTCAAATGCTTAATTATATTAAAAACTAGCTGTCTCCCGCAACTGCGTCAGCTCGGAATTAAAATAAAACTTACTTAGTAGCCTAACTTTGTTCTAAATCTATACCTTTCTAATAAATATATTTTTCTTAAAAATTTATTTCCAAAATTAAAAGGAAACACTTTAAAAAGGTTTCTTTGTAAATTCTTCAGCGCGATGGATCGCGAAAATAATTCACAGAACAAATTCCACTCACTTCAAATGATTCGCGGAACAAATTGGAGCTGCCTTTGAGAGAACTATTTGTAGAACAAATTCCTACATCTGATACGAATTTAAGAATCACTCAGTCCACCGTTGCCGAGCTATACTTTCTCCGCATGACATGGCTATATTTATTATTTGATATTTTTTAATTCCACGCGTACGGAGTCGTCAACAATTACTAGTAGAATAAAAACTCATGTCACTATTAAGCTATAGACGATGTAAGTAGCAAAAGGTTAAGGTATGTGACGAGGAAATAATGGCAAGTTAAAAAGTGTTATTTATGAATATGGAAATATCTTAACTGATAAAAGAACACATGAGAAACATCGAAGATATTAATATTCAAACTAGAAACATGGCTAGAAAATAATTATTTCGAATTAACCTTTGTACGTCCTACAAGTATCTTATGGCAGTGTGAAAATATGTGAACTAACAATGTCATCTTGACAGCGTCATATTTTGATCAATGAAAGAATGGCAGTTCAGTTTAATGTTGCCATTTTCATAATTTTAAAATTCCATAAAAATATCTCGCATAATGTTATGAGATAAAGGTTAACTTGCTAATATATTTGTATGTATCAATTTAAATAGTGAGGAATTACTACGAAAACTGAGGTCATAAGTTACATATCAATTGCTTGGAGTTGCAATATGGACGACTTTCGGTAGAAGTTAGGAAATTTTCCCGCACTGGTAACCCTTAAAACTTGTAGGCTCCTGTCAATGTCAAAAAACCGCCATATGATACTAGTGGGATTATAAAAGAATTTCCATAGTTTTCGTATGATTTTTTTTTTAAATTGTTCCACTTCATTCAATTTACAAGAGAATATTCTGAGAAGAATATCCGAAGACTTTTATAGTGGAATTATTTCCGAGGCTGGAACGTTTTTCGAAGACATTTTTCTGGAATGCGATGGAGCGGCAAATAAACGTTTCGCTTTATAAATTTCCATTACTTTTAAAAGAGGGACGGAATAAAAAAGACAAAGAGTGGACCGTCTTTAATTATATAAAGAATTTATTTTCACTTGGACAAAAATAATTGTATTGAATTTCACGTCACACAAGAGTGAGCAGAGATTTCTTTTAATTTATCATCGTAACTAAGAATGAGGGTATAAATGTGGCATAATAGTGTCAAGAAGATGTCATTCTCAAACTACTGATTCACTGTCACTAGTGATTGGTAAAATGTCAGTAATATTCAAACATTTAAGACAGAAATTCGTAAAATTGGGTCTTTAAATTGCATCTCTTCAAAATGTCTCTCTCTCTCTCTCTCTCTCTGATCCTTTATTTATCTCTCCTTCTATCTTTTTCTTACTTCACAGTAATATACGGTTTTTAATTCAAATGAAGTGTAATAAAATAAATATTTTAACAATAAGTAAAAAGGTTATAAATATTTAAACATCGAATACAAACTAAATCAGAGTTCAAATACGTACGTTTTTCCAATCACGACTCCAAACAGTCTGATCAAACGAGTATTTACGCTGACTTTTTGACATTTCACTTCAATGAATATTGCTTTATTTGCTCATTTAATATTTTATGGTCTACTAGCTGTCGCCCGCGACTCCGTCCGCGCGCAGTTAAAAATAAATAAATAGATGTTGGCCGATTCTCAGACCTACTGAATATACTCACAAAATTTCATGAGAATCGGTCAAGCCGTTTCGGAGGAGTACGGGAACGAAAACTGTGACACGAGAATTTTATATATTAGATATATAAGTTTATTGATTTATTTAACGCGCTTGTTTATTCATGAAAGGAAAAAAAACATCATCTACTTGCTCTTTTCCATATATAGAATTGGCACAGATTGTACTACTCTTCCATACATTTCTATCAACCGTCATATCTGATTTTTAAGTGGTAGAGCCCGCACAACAATATTTGTTGGGTGCACAAATGGGCCGACTCAACTGGTCACCACGACCACACCAAAGAGAGGCGTTTGTTGGAAGCAATTCTAACTTTGTCTGATTGAGTGTGCGTGTCGGAGGCCTACTTACAATCCACGTACCCTTCTTACCCTTTCCTTATAAAGAAATTATGGGAATGGGTAGTGGATTTGGCAGAGGAGGGGACGCATAGGAAATATACGCTTTATTCAACAACGCGTCTACAATTGCAGATGTCTATGGGCAGCAGTCGCTTCGCTATTTCGGCGAAATCAGGTGGCCACTCGCTCGTTTGCCACAAAAGTGAAAAATTTCGAATGTTTACTTTTTCACTTTTACAGACTAAAACGGTATTTTGGAGTTTTTAAGGCAACATTGTTCAATGAAGTTGCAGATTCAGAAATTAAAGGCACGTTTAACGTGGGTTTTCACTGCTAATGATAGACATAGTTGTAGTCAAGCATGCGTATAACCAATGGAACTCGTGGCATCGATTTTCCCGCGTTTAATTACGGTTCAACCGTTCGCTTTGAGAGGTCGCATACCGTTTGTAACATTCCGACGCACTGACGTTTACTCCAATTACAAACGTAATTTGATTGCTTTGGAATGGGCGTGTAATTGATTAATAAAAACCCATAACATTTAAACAATACATGGTCTTATTTTGTTTATTTGTTCTTTTCCCGAGTGTGGGGTTTTTGAGTTTATGTTCGTTTCATTATGCTCCTACGAATAAGAGGTTTCAACCATATAGAAAAATATACCACAAGGCTCTTTTATTTTAGAAAAAAATAACATTTATATATGTAAATGTGTATTTTGTTTAGTTCATGTTGTTAACTAAACCAAGAGGTAGCTTTTAACACAAATAAGTAAAAATCATCAATTTGTTACTTTGGCCCTTATATATAGGATTCCTCGATATCCTGTCGGCCTAGCACGAATATTTGTGGCAAACACTAGAAGTATCAGCCATAATTGTAATGATAAACGTCTAAATAGTAAGACATAGACGGAGCGGAACCTAATCTATGCAGATAATTTCCATCAATTTATAACTTTCCTAGACCGATTACAAATTGACAGAATTCAGAATTCGGGTTCGATCGGTGAGGTAAATATGTAGCAATATGTAAAACTAAGTGAGATTAACCCGGGGCCGGCTGCGGGGAATGGTTACCATTTATATAGTTACAAACTTGATGCGAAGGGTTAACGGGATCGGACATGAACGAAATCGCTTTTAACATCACATGTATGTACATCGTAGTTATTTACACTATGAGAGTACATTATTGTAGATTTCTTTTACTAATCACGTCAGAGTAGTTCCCGAGTGCGACAGGCAGTAATACTACTAGTTATTTAAAAAAAAAATGGTTCCCATCTGCAAGCACTTCCTTTCGATTAAAATAATTTTTATCAAAATCGGACCACCAGGGGCGGAGTTTCGCGGTAACACACATAAAAAAAATAGTCGAATTGATAACTTCCTTCTTTTTGAAGTCGGCTAAAAACGGCTTTATTTGTTGATACATTCTAAAAGGTACACAAGACCTTAACTCTTTAACACTTCGGGCAAGAATACGACTTGAACGACTCCTCACACTTCAAAATTCAACTCAAGTAGATGACGACAATAATTCATACTAATATTATAAATACGAATGTTTAGATGGATGTTTGTTTGAAGGTATCTTCGGAACGGCTCAACGGATCTTTATAAAATTTGGCAGTCTGGAAGAACACATAGGCTACTAATTAAAGCCGCGTGGACGGAGTTGCGGGCGACAGCTAATGTGAAATAATAAAATAAATTCATGAATGATGTTATACTTTTTTATCAAACGTAAAATCGTAATCTTTTAGTAGGACAAAAAAATTAATATATTGTAACGAACAAATGGTTCTGACATTTGACAAGATATTCAAAGAGAAAAGCATTTTGCGGTTATATATAAAATCAATTCGACGGAAAATTATTATAAAGCTGGGACCAATTTTATTACGAGCAGCGATTATTTGAGATCGTACGTTATGACGTATGATCTCAAATGATCAAAGAAAAATAAGTTTTCTTAAAAATATGTATCTTAAGAGATATAAATTGATTTTTAAATCATTTCACTCGTTTCGGAGCCTATTCAATGCAAACAAACAAGCAAACAAATCATTCCTCTTTATAATAATAAAAATAAAACTTTATTGCAGACACATGGTCCATACAAAATCAACTTAGAAATTAAATTAAATTACATCATATGTAGACGTGTCCACATTGCTAATACTGGACAGTTCAAGCTCACTCTATAAACAATGAGTTGCAGGTATCTGTTAGCGCTACCCCGCACCCGCTGCATCAGGGATACTGCTCTCTTTCTTATTACTGCGGCAAAGCCGTCATCACCACGTAATAGTATGGAAAGACATTTAAACATTAAATAGAAATCAAAAAAAAGTTATAGCTAAGGGTCCCTTCACAGAGACCGAGACGGAGGGCAGAGCATATTTTCATCGTATATACAAAAATCTGCACTGCTCCGGTATGTCTAGACGGAAACTTAGAGGGCTTCAAGAAAAGAACGTACAAGGTGTAAAGACCGGCAACTCATCTGCGGTTATCTAGTGTCACAGATGTCGACGGGCGTTGAGTCAATTAAATTAAGCGATCCTCGGTTCGTCTGCTCCCTTCTGCTACAAAAAAAAAAAACTTTTACTGTATGGAATTTTTATATAATTTTTTAATAAGAAAAACCAACCATCCTGATTGAATGTATGATACTTGAAGGTATAATATGAATCAAATCGACACCAAGACAGTTAAAATAAAGAAATGAAATTTTAATTTAAACATTTATTAAAATACTCCTAATCTGGCAAAAATATAAACAATTATTAAAAATTATAATAATTTAATGCAAAAATAATGTTAATCTTAAAAGAATACTAGTCGTACTTTTATATTCAAAAGCACTTGAAAAAAACAACTTTAGTAGGTCTACCACCGCGGGGATTTGGAATGACCTTAAAACTACATCTGACAAAACGCAGTGATCCAACACAAAATGGCGTCATGTAAATACATGGAATTTTAAAAGCGCTCATTTCTTGTTTGATTATCTCAAGCTCAAAGTAAGATATTAAAATAGAAAGATAATTCAAATGGAAATTGTAACATTATTATTATGTGTTACATTTTAATAATATAGAAAAAAGAACTAAAAACATTATGCCGTATAGTATTTTAAAATAAAGCAATTTATTCCAAGTAAAATTAGCATTTTACGTATATTTTTTAATAATTAATAGTTCCAAGTTGAATGAAAAATACTGTCAATGTTCCAAACGTCGACACTTTAGATGCCACGGCCCGGTCAGGCGAAGGAGAACACCGTAGGGTTTAGTGGGTAGTCCGACCTTATAAGGCCGGGAGTCCCACACGAAACCGTCCCTGCTGCCCCCGTAGCACGGACGGCGAAGTGCGTAAATGCATTCCCCGCGTCAACAAAAAAAAAACGTCGACACTTCTATGCAAAAAAAAGGAAATCGTCATCCCTATTATTCTTTTTAGAAAAACATAGACAATAAAATTTTTAAACTATATTTTTATCTGCCATCACGTTGTAAGACTGAAAAGGTTCATTCTAAACAAAGACAATGTCCTAATTTATCTACCAAACTCATGTTGCTCCAAGCATGCTAAGTGATCGCGTGCTAGAATCGTTCCTGACAAGTTTATTGCTCCGCGTTATCCAACTTCTTAGCCGTGAACGTTGATTTAATTCTTAGACTCTTATTCCACTAACCGCCATTCCTAAAACTCGTGAGGATTTTAACAATGTGCGTACTATTTCAATTTTCAACTACATAAATATATCGCAGCCACTGCCAAAGATGCGCTGAAAATGATTTGTTAAACTCTTAAATTCTATTCTCTCTAAAAAAATAGAGGTTTTTTCTTTATTTACAAAAGTTTACGCTTTATAATATTATTATAAATGTTCTAGCTGTCGTCCGCGACTCCGTCCGCGCGGAATTAAAAAAAACTTAATAAGTAACCTATGTGTTCTACATCTGTGTCAATTTTCTTCAAGATCCGTTGAGCCGTTCTGGAGATACCTTCAAACAAACATCCATCCATACATCTAAACATTCGCATTAATAATATTAGTAATATTCTAACAATTAATTAGAATGGTAGTTATTTTGGAAACTGCACGCATTGTGATGTGAGATTCCTTTCTCTGCAACCCTGACCACTGCTTGTGGCTGTTCCTTGAGTTATAAAATTCCGTTGTTGGTGCCACTATATTTATATAGTATGTTTTATTTGTTTAGTTGTTTTTTAATTAAATATATTAAATAGGAACGATTCAACAATTCTCGATAAAATTTAGCATAGATGTAAAACGTAGTCTTGAAGAACACATAGGCTACTTACTAAGTATGTTTTTATACCGCGCGGATAGAGTCGCGAGCGACAGCTAATCATTAATATTTTTCGCGAATCTCTGTGTTGTTAATTTATTTATTTTGTTCCATTTTGACTGTAGCCTAAACGGTCTGAATTATTTCGAAAAATTTGCCATATCATTCTGTTCATGAACAGAAAAATTTTTCTTATTATTTACGGCCAAAACCTATGTGGTAACATTTTGGTGCAAAGGCGTACGATTTATTTAAAATTAAAGTTAACAAAAATATCAAATGTGTATTATTTGCAACAAATTAGTTTATTTACTATACACATTCGATTCCCAAATCCCGATATGTTAAGGGTAGTCAAGTCAATCGTACATATTGATCTAAACTAACAAGAACTAGTTACATATATTAATCCGAGATTTAATCTATGGCTAATACAAACATATTGACATATCAGAGTTAAAGACAGAATTAATAGAAACTTAAACGATTACTTAACCAAGTTATGTAAAATAATACTTACCGCTGATCAGACATAATGTCAGAAAGATAGCTAACAGCAAATTATACTTCGACATCTTTAAGTTATTAACTTAGCACTTAGAACATGTTGGTAACACGGGCGCGTGTATCCGCTGCGCCTTTCACTCGCGGTCTGAAGCCAGACGTCCCTCTGGAGGGGCGCCCTCCCTTCAGACCCATCCCTCCATCTCCCCCGGCATAGGGGATGAAAGGCATGTACTGTACTTGAAATTATTGACTATTGTTACTTAGTCCACAATTAATTTTTACATTAAGCTTTAAGGTATAATAAAGTCTTTTATAACTTAATTTATCAGTAATTTATGTTGATAAAATACAATTCCTTAATTGTATTTTTATAGTAACGCCTTTCAAATTGTAATAGCAATAATTCATAAGGTTAAAATTTATTTCAAGCGAAACATGCATAAAATGAAAAGGCGCACTTTATTCCTTGTTATAATTTAAAAAAAGTAAATTTGTTTCTAAAAGGGTAGTTGTAGACCATAAAAAGAACTTAGAATGTAAACTAGATACAAAAAACTTTGTGGATAAGGTGAACTTGACTGAAGCGAAACCGTCGGAGACAACCTCCTTTGCATTTGTTGATATGTAGCCTATAGATACTTAATCCAGATCAGGAATATTTTTCAGTATTATTTTACAATGGAAAATATGAAAAAGCGATTCTCGATTTTTAGGACTATAAACTTTTATGAAACATTCCATCTATAGGTGATGTATCTATGGAGGATTGTGACATTTGCATTGGATTGGCAATGAAGGCTAAATAATTATCAAAATTCATAAATTAATTAAAGAATATTTGATAATTATTCCCGCTACGTTCATAAAGATGAAACGTGATATAAAAAAAAACAATCAAAATATAGATTCACGTGCAAACAAATCAATTTAACCGTGAAACCAGGTTACTAATTGTTTTATGTTCACGCATTATCAAAATTATTTTTACACCTTTAAAATATTTACTTATTTAAAGAAATAGGAAGTTATTGAGAGGTTCATAACCATGTCTAAAATTAGATGAATGTTAGAGAAAAAAACGTTCTAATGAAACAAAAGAATACATACGTATAATAATGATTACTTTATCTCTGTCTGTTTTCTACTTCCTCTCTTTTTCTCCCTTAATTTCACCTCTACATGTGTTTACTAATGTTAAATTGTTACTTTATTACGCATCTTAAATCAATTTAACAAAAAAAACTACATTTTAATTAAATTTTATGCTATATGCTTTCTACAATCGTTACTCATCATCATCATCTCCTTGACCTTGTCCCACCTACGTAGGGTCGGTGCACCAGGTTTCCGTCCTCCAAATGAATCTGTCTGCCGTCATCTCCATTGTCACCCCCTTCTTGATCATGTCATCTTTCACGCAATCCATCCATCTCTTCCTAGGCCTACCTCTACCGGTGTACCTCCACACTCATACTTAACGTTCTCTTTGCCACATGCGATTCTTCCCTCCTCATAACATGCCCATACCACTTACTATTAAGTTTAAAACTAAAAACAAAGATTTAAAAATTCCTTTACAATGTTTACTATTGTTTTTTTTATTTAAGAACTGGCGGTCGCACGTGACTTCGTCAGCTCAGAAGTAAAAAAAAAGTAGCCTCTAAAATGTCCGCGTGTATCAGCTACCTTCTTTTTCTTTATCAGCTAAGCAAATAAATCGTGTATACCAAATATATCTTTTTTTTGCATATTACATACAGACAGACAGACACTCCAATTTTATAATATGTTTTTTGAGAATAGAACATTTTTCGTTTTTAAGTGGAATATAGAAAACAAACGTATAGTCATTTATTTAAAAAATGCTTATATTTAATTTGATTCAGATATCTTTGCGGGTCTTAACTTCGCGCGAGTCGCTGCGCAGAATTAAATTTTAAAGGGCGTAGCGGGATGCGGGGGGAGGGTACTGCGCATCGCCCTGATGACCTTGGACTGCCAAGATATTTGAAAATACATATGTTACAATATTTATTCCATTTTCACATATGAAAATGAATTCTAAATTTTAAAAGTAACAGTCCCCTTTTATCTTACAATGTTAATGTATTTCCAGAACATTCTAAAGCATCAAATTCATTCAAATCACGGACATCTTTTAAAACTGAGAACACAAAAATACTAATTACAATAATTGGCGAAACGAAACGAAACTAGTATAAAGCTAACAACGTACTACCTTCAAACGGCAAGTTTATTATTACAGCTGTCTTACAAAACGTTCGATGAATCTTTATTAAATTTATTTATTTCACTACTGACAGAAGGACAATGTTTTTAAAAGGTAAGTTTTCATTTTTATCTTTTTATGAAGTAATTTAATTATACTGGGTTTCAAATGTCGTGACACATCAATAATATTACCATCTTTTTCGTTCTTCTTGAAAAAGAGAGAGATGGCTGTTTTGTTATTGTTAAATCGTCGTGACATTTTAATTCACGGTCACTTGGTTAAGGATTGTAGTGCAGTTGAGCTTATAGGTATGTTTTTCCTATACTGGTACATTTCTCGCTTTCGTTTAGAAATACTAGAACACTATAATTTTTATAAACTTTCTAATTATAAGTATGAAATGTTTAAAAAGGTACTGATCTGATATAGCTTTTAATAGAACCTAGCTTTTACCCGCGACTCCGTCCGCGCGGAATAAAAAATAGAAAACGGGGTAAAAATTATCCTATATCCGTTTCCTGGTTCTAAGCTACCTGCCCAGCAATTTTCAGTCAAATTGATTCAGCCGTTCTTGAGTTATAAATAGTGTAACTAACACGACTTTCTTTTATATATATAGATGTAAGGTAAAGTACTGTACTGAAACTACCTAAAGAAAAGGATGATGATGAAAAGTTCTTTGTTTTAGAACTATGATGGCGTTTATAAAACTTAATATATTGATAATTTTGCTGGCAATATTATCAAGCTGTCATGCATACAGACGTATCCCTTTGCCCAAGCTCAAAGAAGAACCAGAAGTGAGAAGAATTCATTGCGACCAGACCAATGATTATTGCGGTAGTATACCTATACCACAGAGGAGAGACTATTGGTTCCCGTTTCCAGGGTAGTGTCAATTCCGTTTGTGTGTGCAATTTAAATTTTGTAACACGTTTTTTTAAGGTTAAATTAATTTGAATAAAGAATCTTATTTTTCAAATTTCAAATTGTTTTATTTTTAATATGCCAGTACAATATGACATTAGCGCTGGCCTGACATGATCTGTTTCGGCTCATTGGCGTCACTTAGTGGCGTCATTATGCCTGTATATTTTGAGCGCTACTGTCCTACTGTACTGGAATAATGTAAACCAGGCATTAATCGCCTTAATTGCCCCCCTTTTTTAATTTAGAAATTTATCCTTCTGACATGAAAGTATATTTTTTTAATTTTGGCTATAATATAATAATAACCAGACAAAGCTGACTAATTGTCATTTAAATTTTAATAATAAAGTTTAAATTATCGCTTGTTTTTTTTATTTCAGCAATGCAATCCTTTGAAAATAAAATCCTTTACAATTAATAAAAAAAATGAAAATATTTTATATAAATAAATATTTTTATTATATATAAGTCGTAAAACTAAATTTCAATTATTTTTTGGTACGCATCAATTTAATTTACATTATATATAACGAAAAAAATCATATCATTCATTTGTCTTGCAGAAACGGTCGCAACGAGTAAGTAAACAAAACATTATTTTTGAAACCAATATTTTTAATATAATATTAAATTTATTATCGTTGCTTTCTAAAACCAATCTCCGTTTAAAACATATTGCTATTCTGTTTTTTAAGGTAATGGCAGGGATTACATTATGTTATACAGATATTATGGTCTCAGAAACAAACGTTCAACGTTATCTAGCCTGACAACACAGATGCTCCTATTGCAGTTAGTTAGGTAGTTTATGTTAGAAAATATAAAAAACATAAATAGGCATAGAAAAATCAACAAAACAGCTACAGTACGTAATCGATTTTTTTGATATTGACAGGGGGGCGCTAGTGCGCTATAATAATTTAGTTTGACTTACGCCTTTACTTATTTATGTTCTATACGTCTATTGTATGATGTAATGACTGTTACTATTTTCGAAATACTTGGATAAAAAAAAAATTGCCATCTCTGTCATTCTCACATACTAACGGCCTCACTTAGTGACCAATTAGACTGAAATTGAGTAAGCGTGCTAGATGTTTTCTATATAACACAAATATAGGTAAATAATCATTTCTAATTCTCAGATAGCAATGGCACTGCTGAAATTGTTGGTTCTGGTAGCGGTGATTGGTGCGGTGGCGTGCGACCACTTGGACTCCAGTCGTCGCCGGCTGGCCCCGAAGGAGCCCCCCGCAACCGAGGATCCCAATTTCCAGGAGGTGAAGATTGAACCATGCGATGTTGAATTAAATAACTTCTGCGGCAGCCTGCCTACAGCGCCCGTAGCCAAGGATGGCGAAGGCTTCTACTACCCCGGCTAAGACGACCAAGATACAAGGAAATTGTTGATAAATAAATAAAACCTCCCGCTTATAAAGATATTTTAATTAACAGTGGTAGACATCAGCAACAACATCTGGTGCATAAATGGACCTGACCGCGCGGTACAAAATATCACAACCGCACAGAAAACAGGCGTCAAGTAAAAGATATTCAGCGTTTCGTCTGATAAGTGTGCGTGACGGACGCCTAATTGTATCCCTTCCCACCTCTACTTATAAAAAACATGTGAAGGGGAAGTGAATTTGACGAAGGAGGGATGTATAGGAAAGGGAAATATCCTCTTTGCGGATGTGCCCTTATCCGTTGCTTAAAGTCAGGCAACGTTTCTGCAATTACAAATATCTATGGGCAGAGGTCGCTTTGATATTTCGGCGAATTTAGGTGGCTGAAATTGGCAAAAATCAAATAGGCACAAAATGCCACGGCTTATAGCCTGTCTAGTAGAATATAGAGTAGATCAGTAGTATTCTGATTGATTTCTCTTTCTAGATCTACTATAAAAGACATACGATTTAACGATTCTTTCGTTGAATTATAACATTTAATTTCAAACTATTGTTTTGTTGACTTGAGACTCAATCGCCGTTCACTTTACAAACACTTTAAGGTATATTATTAACAAGATTTCGCCCAAATACGAATATCAGTTAATTTTCAAATATACTTACATAAAAAACAAAACTTAAATGTAGTTAAACAAATAAATAGATAGCTAATGGAAACAACTCCCTAGAATATTAAATTTCTTTCGTAACTAATTCCTACTTTAGAGTATTTTTTTAGCCGACTTCAAAAAGAAGGAGGTTATCAATTCGACTGTATTTTTTTTTTTTTTTTTTTTTTTTTATGTGTGTTACCGCGAAACTCGGCCCCTGGTGGTCCGATTTTGATAAAAATTATTTTAATCGAAAGGAAGTGCTTGCAGGTGGGTCCCATTTTTTTGTTTTTTTTTTTAAATAACAAGAAGACTAGTAGATTTTGAATATAGCTTCAAAATTTGTTGCGGAAATTAGGGACATTTTTGCTTTCAGCGCTTACGTAGGCTAAACTATAGGACCTACATAAAAATGATGCATGGCGAATTGTAGCTCTTTAAATGTGCTAAATAAAAGTCAGCGATAGCATATATCTATCTTTTATAGTTTTCTCACAATAACCATTTTTTTCTTTAGAAACATTAATTAAATTCATGCCCTATTTCCGACGCTATTATTCAAGTTCAGTATTAACCCTTATGTAAATAAATATGTTCATTATCAAGAGAATTAAATGTAGATTATATTTGCAATTGAAACTATATCATTCTGTCTAATAGTTTAGGAGATATCGTAAGAATAAAATTACGCGGAAACGAAAAATGCTACATCGCGTTACAATGAATAGCACAAATTTGCTTTCTGGGCTTACGTAGGTCAAACTATATGACCTACATTAAAATGATGTATCGAGTAATTATAGATCCTTAAATTTGCTAAATAAAAGTCTCAGGTGGCATATATCTATCATCTATGGATGTCTCACAAAAACCATGTTATTATGAACAAACTTCGATTAAATTGCACACGAAAAACAGCGTCGTAAGCTTACGGCGCTATTATATTATATTCGATATGAATCCTTATCCAAATAAATATGTTTGATGGCTAGAGTATTAAATGCAGATTACATTAGCCTTTAAACTATGTAATTCTGATCAATGGTTTGGAAGATATTAAATTATTAAAAACTACGCGCATTCGAAAAATGCTACTGCGGCGCGCGGCTGGACAAAATTAAAGGCACGCTACGATGTATTAGTTCGTTAATTTTCAATTTGTATACCGATTTTGATAATTATTTCATTGTTTAAAGGATAAGTGGTTATCTGGTGTATTCTAAATTAGTTTTTGAATTGAAGTACACACATATCAAATAGGAAAGTCCTTTTCTTTATTTGTCTTATTTATGTCTTTATATGTATTAAGGAAATTTGTAATTGAACTGCAAATTCACTAAAAATTGTGAAATAAAACAAACATTTTAAGAAAAAAAAATAGCCGACTTCAAAACAAAAAAAACTATCTCAAACAAAATGCGCTCAAAAGTAACTTAAAAAAAACAATTTCAAACAAAATGCACTCAAAAGTAACGTAAAAAAACAATTTCAAACAAAATTCACTCAAAAGTAACATAAAAAAACAATTTCAAACAAAATGCATTCAAAAGTACCATAAAAAACAATCTCAAACAAAATACACTAAAAAGAAACAAAATAATGTCATGAAAACTTCTTTCTTTCTTTCTTCTCTCTTTCAAAAACCCTCTAAACTCTAAAGAAAGTTCTCTTCTTTCTTGTAACATGTCTATATTGTATAATTATTGTTATTTTGGAGTCGGTTTCGGCCTAAGTAGGGACATAAACGTAAGTATGTCTAATACATCTCAAATATAAAATGTCACCTATTTACTTCGGCCGACACCGACTGCGAAATAACAATAATTATACAATATAGACATGTTACAAGAAAGAAGAGAACTTTCTTTAGAGTTTAGAGGGTTTTTGAAAGAGAGAAGAAAGAAAGAAAGAAGTTTTCATGACATTATTTTGTTTCTTTTTAGTGTATTTTGTTTGAGATTGTTTTTATGGTACTTTTGAATGCATTTTGTTTGAAATTGTTTTTTTATGTTACTTTTGAGTGAATTTTGTTTGAAATTGTTTTTTTACGTTACTTTTTTTATTTTTTTTTATTTATTTATTTATTTATTTCGTGCAACATTGGTCAACACATATTGGAAAAAAAATAAAAATAAAAATATTACATAAATTTTAGGAAAAAACCATTACACCCGCACAAATACTAATACTAAGAAGAGACTCATAATCAAGACAGTCTGTCGCCGGTCTTGTGGACGTGTGCACGTACCCAGTGTCGCACAATCGGGCAGTCAAACCTGTCTCCAAGGCCTCTTAGTATTGTGTTGGGGCTGTCCCGCACTCTGCGTAAAAGCGACGCTATCCGTTTGCGCAGCACAGCGTTAAAGCCGTCAGTGTGCGCATGCGCAAACATCTCGGATGCGCTACAGTGGCGGGGAAGCCCCAGCAGCATCCTAAGGCTATTATTGTATTGTACACGAAGGGCGCTGAGAGCCCGCTGCGTGTAGCTAACCCACAGATTGCACGTGTACAAAGTTTGGCAATACGTCTTAAAAAGCATGATTTTAACATCTGTACTACATCGCGAAAATCTGCGGGCCAGCATGTTACAGCGGACAGCCATCGCCCTTCGCTCCCTTTCAATGTCATTGTCGTCCTTCATGTCCTCAGTTACGACATGTCCGAGATATTTGAAAGACGACACCTTTAGTAAGGCAACATCATTTAATTTGATAGGAGGAACATGTTCTATCTTGCGACCCCTGGCTTGGAATACCATTAGCTCGCTCTTGCGGACATTGTAGATGAGGCCATGAGCACTGGCATATTCCTCACATATCAAGATCAGTCGTCTCAGAGCGGCGGCTGAAGGACTCAGCAGCACCATATCGTCCGCATAGCTGATGCTGTTCACTGTGCTGCCATCGATGGAGCACCCGACACCGGTGCTGCCGAGCTCGACGATTAACTGATTTATATACAGGTTGAAAAGCAAAGGCGAGGACAGACCACCCTGCCTCACCCCGCATTCCAACCTGTACGCCCGAGAAAACTGATCTTGCCATTTGACCTGATTGGTTTGATGTCCATACCAATATTTTAAAATATTAATATATTCACCCGGAACATGGGAATCTACTAATTTGGACCAAAGAATATCATACCTTACCAGGTCAAACGCCTTAGTAAGGTCCAGGAAAGCCGCATAGACAGCTGTCCTCCTATCAGTGTAATACTTGACAATGTGCTTGAGAGACAAAATGGCACACTCTGTTGATAAATGGGGCCTGAAGCCAAACTGTCCATCATGCAGTACTAAATGATGCTTGAGTTCTCTCTCAATCAGACCGTCAAGTATCTTTGCTGCAGTAGTAGCTAATGTGATCGGCCGGTAATTATTTTTGTTCCCTATGTCACCAGTCTTATTCTTAACAATAGGGACAACAACAGACCTCATTAGCTCCGCCGGCAAGTAAGAGTGCCTAATACATATGGTAAATAACAAACCAAGCAGTCTCGGAAGGTGCGGGCCCGCATTCGAGAAATGCTCGATGCTAAGGCCGTCATGTCCGGGCGACTTGCCTCTCGTCATTCCTTTAATTAATAACTCAACTTCTTTAGCAGTGATACGCTTCGGCACCCTAGACACAACGACCTCAACATCACGACCTTGTTCTCTTAACGGCGATCGCACCTGAAAATGTGAGCAAAACAGATTGGCTATAGCCTTGGGATCGTGTATGCCCTCGATGCTGGCCGGGACGCAAGGCTTGGGACTCATCCTTTTTGTGTGATTCCAAAATCCTCGGAAGTCTTTATTTTTGTGGCAAGATACTAAATTATTAATTTTGATTTGTTCCCGATTTTTTTGGCAATACTTTAATTTTTCTTTGAATATTTTTCTCGATGACCTCATTTCATCATACAAACGTCCCAGTTTGGGTCGTCCGTGACCTACCCAATTTAAAAACTTATGCCTGGCGTCCCGGTGAGCATCGCGAACATACTGGTTCCACCCAGCAACGACTGGACCCCCACCACGCCGAATAGGCCGTGAGCTTTTCACTGCTGCATCTTGTAATGATGATATTGTTTTCATGTACAAGTCATCAATAATCTTGGTATGGTACGAATCGTTATTTGAACAAATCGAGTCACAGCATCGATGGAGTTCATTTGGAAAGTCAATTGATTTTAATTTTTCATTACAAAGTTCAGTGTATTTAGCAATTTGTTCCCTATTTCGCACCCCCCATAGGACTCTATTGATGGAGGTGCGCGGTGGCTCCGTTGTCTCCTGCAGCGTATCTATATCACACTGAATTAGTAGTGGATAGTGATCCGACCAGTAGACATCATAGAGGACCCGTGCTTGAGTAACGGAGCCACTCGCGGCCTCGGTGACCAAACAGTGGTCAAGCCAACGATGACTACCGTTTGTGTCACTGACAAAAGTGTAAGTATTAGAATTTAAGCCTAGTATTTTTAAATCAATGCACACCCAGGTTTGGTCTTTACAAAAATGTACCAGTTCGTTATAAAAAGGCTCACCTGGATGTGCATTGAAATCTCCCAACACAAATACAGATTCAGTACTATTATTTTCTACAACA
Source organism: Papilio machaon (assembly GCF_912999745.1). NCBI lineage: Eukaryota > Metazoa > Arthropoda > Insecta > Lepidoptera > Papilionidae > Papilio > Papilio machaon. The sequence goes on from NC_060011.1 coordinate 756,744, forward strand.
GCAACTATTTCACTTAAACATTCAACATATTCTAAAAAGTTATCTGACGAATCCGTTGGCATGTAGACAGAAAATACCAACATAGAACGCCCCATGACATTCACTTTGATTGCGACGATGCGATTACTCTCACAGGGGATAACTGACACACTCTCAAAACTGGAACTGTTCCATAGAAGTGCCACACCACCGTAAGGTCTACCCCGCAGAAGTCCCGCGGAGGTGTCGACGGCGGACTTACCCACGTAGCGAAACGATCTATTAATGGTACCTAGCTCTTGAATTTCTTGTGGTAATAGCCACGTTTCTTGTAAAGCAATAACGTCAGCTTTTTTGCAGAGCGACCTTATGCAGTCAATTGATCTCTTCATTGATCGGCAATTAAAACTTATTAAGGTTGTATTATTCATGATATTTATGATTTAATTAAGCCTCAGTTGGAACTTATTTCTTTGTCTGCATCCCTTTTTCGAAAGTCAACAAAGCGACGGAACGATATCCCGTCGGGCCACAAATCACGATTTAAAAACATATTTAGCTTATGCTTAGGAACAAAAATCTTATATGAGTTGTACTCTTTCTGTTGTTTAGCTTTTATTTTTTGTAATGTTACATCTATATTCGTTTTTCTTTTTATGTATTCAATAATATCCATTTCGCACGTATCTATATGAACATTATTAATAAACAGGGGAGCTTTCAGATCGGCGGCGCGAAACTTAAACTCCGAATCTATGCATGTACCTTTTTCACCTATAAAACGGTTTCGATATCTTTTTCTCTGGACGACCTCCCATCCTTCATCCTTTTCTTTGTCTTCCCACCTTTTGCCTTTTTTACGTACCACATCAGCCATGCTCAACTTCTCTGTGTTTACGTTGTTTGCTATCGGTGAGGAGCGCACCGTGGTTTCGGTGTTAAAAACCTCAGTGACGGCCTCCACGCGCTGCGTTGGTGCAGACAAGATAGGAGCGGGGGGTGCATCGCTGCACGAGAGCGTAAAGGACGGCACGCTATCACGCCCACTCCCGCGCCCGCGCTCCGCCAGAACCGGTTGCGATGCACTTGCACTGGCGCCCGTACTGTAATTTAAATTCAAACATCTCGGCTCTAACGTATTATTACATTTATTTGGCGACTTTGGATTTGGCGACTCTCGAGGCATATTAATCATACCTATCGGACCGCTCTCACAACTATTAAAACTTTCTTGTCGTTTGGCACAACCTCGTTTTGTATTTACATAATTACAACACTCAAAATCATTTGTACTCACAATCTCTTTTACGTTTGAGACTTCGTTTTGTAATTTGTGAAATGTAATTTTATCGACAAAATTGTTCTTTAGAGTCTCAACGTCGTTTCTTAGTAACAGTAAATCTTTAAGCAGTCGAGTAACGTCGATGTGGTCGAACGTTATCGGCGGCAGTTTCTGCAAATCTCGGGCCACGAATATCGGCAATTCTTCTGGATCAACTTCTTTAAATGTGCTAATGATGTCTTCCAGTTCTCGCCGACTTTTACCATCTCCCTTACGAGCAGTCTTTCTCTTAATAGGCTTCATGGAGCCAAACAATAAGTTCTTTGCAGAAGAAATATCCTCTGGCTTAAACGTCGTTACACATAGACGAATTATGCCCTCTTCATCCATTACGTCACATTTGTTTTGGATAAAACTTAATAGTTCGTTAATCACAATATTGCAACTAGCGCACTTTAACACTGTCGGGGTCATTGACCTCACCGGCTCGGACATCGTTGATACGTGCGTTCGCAATGACGCATAGACGATGACTGATCGAAGACGATGACTTTTGAGTGCATTTTGTTTGAAATTGTTTTTTTTAAGTTACTTTTGAGCGCATTTTGTTTGAGATAGTTTTTTTTTTAATTCGAATTACGCTACCGTGTTCTGATTAAAGTACTATAAATAAAGTGTAGTTTTTGAGTTTTTATTTTGCTTAAAACGACCCACATAACTGTTGTCTTTTTTAAAGAATCATAATTTCTTTAAATTTGGAGTTTTTTCATAGATCTGTATAGACATAATAGATAATATAAATTTTACTAGAATTGTAGTTTCTTTTGCTACATAGACATACATTTTTTTTGGTATCGGGGGAAAATTATCAAAACATTAATTGCCTTTTCGGGGGAGGGGGTTATGTAAGATTTCTACTTACTAAAACCCCCTTGGTGACCATTATCAAGTGCGACTGCGAGGGTCCCGGGATCTCCAATATAACGAAATGATACCAGACCGACATACATAAAATATGATTTTTAAAAAATATGTTATTTGTGCGTATTAAAAATTTCATATATCGACGCTGGAAAGCGTAAACGCTGTAACCCCGAAAGTATGAAGTTTACAGGAGAGCCAAAAAATGATAACTCGTGAGCTGATACGTCTACAAGCATGCGGTATTTTAGCAATGTTGTGTAGTTTGTGCTAACCTATAATAAAATCCAGAGCTGGGCATTAACTCGTTAATCCGTTAATCGTTAATTAACGAAGTTAACATTTTGCTTAACGGATTAACTTTTAAGTTAACTTCAAAAAGTGTTAACGCTTTTGTTAACTTCCGTTAAACTCAACTTCCGTTAATAAAAGTCCGTTAATCGTTAAATTAGAAACTTGGAGACGTGCTGACGACGTGACCAACAGGACAAAATCAAAAGAAGGTTCGAAATAGTATATTTCATTACGAGTATATAAAAGCAAGAGTATGTAATAGCCCACATTCCGAACGCTCTTCGTCCCTGCAATACGCCACTTTTTGAGCAACTGTTTTAAAACACTTTTTACTCATGCTTTTTCTTTATCTTTTCCAAACTCGTGCCTTCTCTTTCCCAACTGTCAAAATAATGTCTATTATAAAGAAAAAACCAACCAAGAAGTTATTACAAAAAAAAATCATTGAAGTTTTTATGATTCATGCAAATATTTCTAAAAAGAAGCTCCTAATTTGTTACAATATCAGATTTAATGATTTGATTCAATGAATTAGGTTAGGTTTCATTTTATTTCATTTCATTAAATTTCATTTTCATTTCATATCAATAAAAATAATCTACTGAAGACTTGGCCGTTTGGGCATAGTTCCTTTTGCCTACCCAGAATGGGTGAGAAAACAAAAAAATCTCTGTTTGTATTCTTTTACGGTTGGCGCCATTTTTCAAACATTTTAGTCAGTTGAGTTTATTGTTTTTATTATTCTATTAAATTGCTTCATTTTTTCGCAACTATATTAAAAATAGTTGTTTAGTACACGTGCGGAACTATCATTAAACTTGTTCCCACTGTCAACCCTCACCTTCGGCTGCGCCTCGGCTCGGGTACACATTTGCCGGACCTCTTTGCAATGACAGGCTTTCCGCACTCGTAATGAAATATAGTATAATGCATTCATACTTGTCTCTAATACTAATGTGTTATAGAATGTATAGTCAAATTACTATTTTAAACAAGTGTCGCCACAATAAGTGTGAAATTAGTATGTATAATTTTGGTATGGTTAACTGTTAACGATTAACTTTAACTTGCGTTAAATTTTCGAAAATTTAACGCTTTAACGATTAACGAAGTTAATTTTTTAATTAACGAATTAACGATTAACGAAGTTAACTTTTCGATTAACTGTGCCCACCTGTGATAAAATCATTATCGTTTGATAATGTTTCAAATTATTAACATGTGAAAAACATATTCGCAATTTCAAGGGTTACAGCGTTTATGCTTTCCAGCGTCGATATATATGCGGGTATGTCTGTAAGTTCCATCTGAACTACTGTAGTCTAAATGACTCAGTTCCGAGTGAGGTGACTTACGATATTCCATCCCTGATCACCATAGTCGGATGTTTGTTTTGTAATTTAAAAAAAAAGCTTTATGTTGTTTATCGTTTTTTATTCATATCTGTGTGTGCTTGTGTGCTACCCTTGTCGCAATTGTCCAAGGTATCGTGGCATGGCAATCTCTCCAACTCGCTGGGTTGATTTTCTGCCGGCTTTGGTATCAGACCACTTCTCCTGGTATAATCGTGGTCGCAAACAACAGCACCAATCACAGCTACCAGCAACAACAATTTTAACAGCGCCATCTCTGTATGCATAATATGTTTTACTTTTATTTAATTTAAAAAATCGGAACGCAAATTCAGCCTTTTGAAATTTCAATTTTGGAATTCTAGTTACATTCGATTTTTATAAAACAAATTCATCTCTGTTGTAAAACCATAAATATGCAGATTGCTTTAACGACATTTTATATAAAAATAGTAGCTGTCGTTCGCAACTCCGTCGAATATTATAGTCCAAAAAAGATAGGTAAATCAAAAAATAATAAACGATTTTACTTACTTCGTCTTCTGTTTCTCTAAAATAAACGAAAATAAAAAATACATTTTCACTTTTTAAACTATGATTAAATTGGTGCATAACAAAAAATAATTGAGAATTTGTTACGATGAAATGATAACAAAAAATATTGTTGTATCAAAAATCTTGATAAATAGTATAAAAGGATGAAAAGATTGAAAAAATAGTTACATAAATATAAAGCATATTAAATAAAATATATTTTAGGTAAGAAATACATATACTATTTTATATCCGACTGGCTCAAGGTACAGTAATCTTCAGTTATCTTGGCGGAACTTCTCGTAAATTCACGCGAGTCACTGCATTCACACTGTGAGCCTAACACTAATATTTGTGACAATTGCCATTGTGACCACCAAAACTCTCGTACTGATATTGACATTATTGACGATAGCTGTCACCCGCGAGGTCTTTTGCTGGGAATTAAAAAAAACTTAATAAGTATGTGTGCTAAAAACTTAATAACTTAGCCTATGTGTTCTTCCAGACTATGATCTACATCTATGCCAAATTTTATCAAGATCCGTTGACCCATTCTGGAGATACCTTCAAACAAACATCTATCCAAACATTCGCATTTTATAATATTAGTAAGATGGCAACACGATGGCGATTGTCACAAATATTAGGGCAAAGACTACTAATTGTGTTTTCTATGACATTTATTACAAAGTGAATTTAGTAGCCAACACCTAATCTATTGAAGATTATAAAAGGTTGAAGTGTAAACTTATAAATTAAAAAAAAAAGAAAGCATTTAACTTAAGATTAAAAAATATAACTGAATGTTACTAAAGGCCACATTTAGTGTAGATTTGTCTTAAGAAATCTAATACTAAGGAAGTGCATGTCACCTTAAAATTATTGAATGTGACATTAAATCAACTATTTTTTTTTGTTCCAGACTGTAACTATGTTGAAATTCATTTTGTTGCTATTATTAGTTTTCGGTGCAGTTTTTTGTCAGAACAGTCGCAGAATACTTCCAGAGGATATTCTGGAGTCACGTTATAATGTTTCTAAACCAGGCACTGATCAATGTAACGGAGGTAATTGCGGTGGAGGTGAACCTAGAGGTGTTGTATACGATAGACGTTAGACATCAATTAAAATAGCAAAAAAAATAAAGAGTAAAATATTATTGAACGTATGGTTTGGTTTTATTTTATATACAATCCAGAAGAACGCATAACCTTAATGGTTGCTTTATTAAATAAGTTCTTTTCAATTCCGCGTGGAAAAAGTCACGGGCAAAAGTTAGTGATCTTACTAATATTGTTTCGAATGTTTAAATCGATGGGTGGATGTTTGTTTGAAGGTATCTCCGGAATGGCTCATCGGATCTTGATGAAATTTTGCATAGATGTAGAGCATAGTTTGGAAGAACACATAAGCTACTTATTACATGTGTTTTTAATTCCGCGCGGAGAGAGTCGCGGGCGACAGCTAGTAAATGAATAAAAGTAATAGTCTCCTTTTGTTTAATTCTAGTCTTAAATCATTTCAATTATTTATTGTTGAAAATTTATAACAAAATTAATTTCCAATTATTTATAGCTATGGATGAAATTTATTTTTTAATCGAATAAACTCGTTCACAAAAATACATAGTCAAGTTTTAGATATGTTTGGAGTTGGAATATAGGAGAAAAAAGTGGTAAACAATTTAAAAAATATTGTCAGCAACAATCACATATTTTTGTTTAACTTCCCGTAAGATAAATTACTGGAACTATTTTGATGAGGTGTGATTTTAATTAGTATGTTCTTTATCTGAAGGTCATTTAGTCAATAGTTTTATCAAAAGCGAACACTTCATGTCCCTTGAATAGAGAACAAATGAACGTGAAAAACTGATAAATGAGAAGAAGTGAATTTAACTATTAAAAAATGAGCTTTTAGCCACGCAATTGTTGGCGTGGAATTGAAAAAAAAAAACTTAGTAAGTAACCTAATTATTCTTCCATGACTTTATTCTATATCTGTGTCTATTTCAAGGGGATCCGTAAAGCCGTTTTGGAGATTAGTAGTAACAATCCATCCATCCAAAATTTCGCATTTATAGTATGATGGTTGAATTTAGACAAAGAGGCGACCAGTACTTTAATTAATTATCTATGTATTTAAAAGAAAGTGGTGTTTGTTACACTATTTATAACTCAATAACGGCTGAATCGATTTGACTGAAAATTGGTAGGCAGGAAGCTTAGAACTAGGAGAGGGACATAGGAACTTTTTTTATCTTGTGCGCATTTTTTTTATTCCGCGCGGACGGAGTCGCGGGTAAAAGCTAGTTTAGTATAAAGCCATATGCATATTTCTTTTAAATGATTACGTACGTATCTTAAATATTCCTAACTAGCTTTTACCCGCGACTCCGTCCGCGCTGAAAAAAAAATAGAAAAGGGGTAAAAATTATCCTATGTCCGTTTCCTGTTTCTAAGCTACCTGCCTACCAATTTTCAGTCAAATCGATTCAGCCGTTCTTGAGTTATAAATAGTGTAACTAACACGACTTTCTTTTATATATATAGATTATGCGAAAGTTTAGGTGGATGAATGTTTGTTATTACGTATTTCTAAAAAGGTTCAACAGATCTTGATGAAATTCGGCATAGATGTAGAACATAGTCTAGAAGAAAGCTAAGGCTACTTATTAAGTTTTTTTTTAATTCCGCGCGAAAGAAAACACGGGCAAAAGCTACTTAAATAATAAATTGCCATTTAATTTACAGATAATGAAATCTCTTCTCAAAGCCTCAATCCTTGTCATTATCTGTCATGGAACTTTATGTCACTTATATCGAAGAGATGATGGCATTATAGATATATCTGTGACATCGAAAGTCTTAACATTAAACAATGAAGTGACGACAGAGCAATGTAATGAAAACAACAACTTTTGTGGCGGAGGTCTCGGACAAACTGAAGTCGTTAACGAAGATACTTTTATACCTCATGGATAATACGCGTGCATGATAATATGACACTCGAGTGCGATTACGTCACATTGTCTGAGCTATTATTTGTTTAACGAAGCTATACTGCATTCCTGTTTATAAAATTTCACACTATATAAGCACGTAGTTGTGACGTCATCGGACTAGAGTCTTTTATTTTTCCTTATATACAATAACTTTAATTTAATATTTACTACAAGTTTGGTATATAATCATTTTACATTGATAATTTTAAGAGTATATAAATGTGTTTTCAGCTGTAGAAATTATTCCGTTACAAGCTTATGTTCAACATCTATGCCAAATTTCATCAAGATTCGTTCAACCGTTCCAGAGATTCCTTCAAACAAATATCCATCCATCCATCCATCCAACTAAACATTCACATCTATCTATATATATATATATATATATATATATATATATATATATATATATATATATATATATATATATATATATATATATATATATATATATATATATATAAAAGAAAGTCGTGTTACACTATTTATAACTCAAGAACGGCTTAGAACCAGGAAACGGACATAGGATAATTTTTACCCCGTTTTCTATTTTTTATTCCGCGCGGACGGAGTCGCGGGTAAAAGCTAGTTTATAATATTAGTAAGATAATACTAGAGAAAGCTTTTTTGAATATTAATGACATATTACATGGCAGGGCAGAAAACCATAATAACTGTTGCCACAATATATTGCAGCAATTGTTAATGACCACAGATAATGACAGCATTTGTGACAGCTGTCAAAATATCACTTGTCCTTGACTACTTAAATTGTGGGTAATGGAAGACACGTAATTGTAAAAGTCACGAATAACAATCTGACAAAATATACACTGTAATCTCAATGTATATAGGGACCTTTTTAAGTACCAAGTCCTTTGAACGTTTCATACCTTCCTACACCATCATTTCATTTCGTAATTCAAACAAGCAATATGCTAATAACTAACAAAAACATGTCCGGTGTCGTCACCGACTAGTTTCGAGCCCTTCGGGGGCCCTTCATCAGGGTGAGTGGGACTGGTATTATTTGGGCCGAAGCTCGAAGGGCTCGAAACTAGTCGGTGACGACACCGGATATATATACGTGAGTGTTTTAGCCGTTTCTATATAAGTTAGTGATAATGTTTCACGAAAGTTTGAATAATTTAAAAACATGTCCTAGCTATATAAATATAAATCCATATTCTTTCACTCTCTTGTTTCATCCTTAAATGATTCAACAGTTATTATTAACATGTTCGTAACAAAACAAAAATAACCGTTAATCAAATACTGTTCATTACTCAATGACCTTCGTACATACAGTGCCATTCAAACTTTATTGCGGATCGCAATATCGCGACAACTGCGTACAATACAATTTTAGGTATCGGCAGGACACAGAGACGCAGAGATTAATGGTAGAATTGGACTAAGACACTATATACGGTACACTCAATGTATACATTGAAGTGTCTCAGTCTGAACAGGAGTGTCTCTAAACAATTGCACAAATGAGTAAAGAGCTGCTGAGACCACCCCTCCGAAGTAATACCTGAAGGTAGTCCCGGAGAGATACCAAAAAGTCCATAAAGAGGGTTGTTTTAGTCGGTAACGGGACTCATGTTAGGTTAGGTGAACACCAATGAGCCTGAGACCGACACACCAGGCATGTACAACCCATATCTGACGGTGAACAAAGGCATTTTTTTCCCTCAAAAAAAAAAAAAAAAAACAGATGAATCAAGAGACACGCTTGTTCATACAGAGACAGTTGTATACACTAGTACAAACATTAATGCATTAATGTCGTAATTTCTGTTGTAGTCGTAGAGCCTAACATCGATAATCCCAAGCCGCCATTAAGTTTGAACCTTATAATACCATAAAGTTTCGTAACGGAGTTTGTACGGCAGCCATTATTATATCGTTAGAGAGATTATACACATCATTGCAACATGCTGGTCTATAGCTCAGTAACTCAGTTAGGAAATTGTTACTCTTTAAACTGTGTACTGAAACAGTAGAAGCCCACGGTTTTAATTTACTGTAGTAAAATACGATACTAAAACTGTGTTCATCGCAATTAAAAGAAACATCACTATTCAATCTGAAATTGAGAACAAAGCAATGAGTAAATTATAAAAAAAAATTGAAGATAAAGTTTACCAACAAATCATGTAGCGGTCGTAATTTTTAATATACTTATTCAATCACACGAACAGATCGGAAATAAATGTCGCATTTGTTATCAATTTTATGAACAACTAGCGCTCGCTCGCGACTTCGTCAGCGCAGAATTTAAAATAACAGCCTAATAAATGCCGGCGTGCATCAGCTACCTTCCCGTTAAAGTCCCGTCAAAATCGCTAGAGACGTTCCGAAGATTACCCGGAACAAACGCGGCCTAACAGACAAGAGATAGACAAAAAAAAATAGAAATTGGTTATCTATATATATAAAAGAAAGTTGTGTTAGTTACACCATTTATAACTCAAGAACGGCTGAATCGATTTGACTGAAAATTGATGGGGGAGGTAGCTTAGAACCAGGAAACGGACATAGGATAATTTTTACCCCGTTTTCTATTTTTTATTCCGCGCGGACGGAGTCGCGGGTAAAAGCTAGTTTGTTATAAGCTAAGCAAGATTGTCAAGAACCATCATGTGTACGAAATATTTTTTCTTTAGATTTTTCAAACAGACATTCCAATTTTTTTATTATGTACAGATTACCCGGGTAATCCCAAAACAGTATGGAATAAATAAATGCACTTTAAAATTAATTCGATTTGCAAGCTTATAATCCTTACTAATATTATAAATGCGAAAGTAACTCTGTCTGTCTGTCTGTCTGTCTGTCTGTCTCGCTTTCACGCAAAAACTACTGAACCGATTTAAATGAAATTTTGTACACAGATAGTCTAGAGCCTGAGGATGGACATAGGCTATATTTTAACGCGAAAAAGGGGTTGTAAGGGGTTGAAAGTGGGGGTGAAAGTTTGTATGGTATTATCGTCATTTTTACAGGTAGAAGATTGAAACTTATTTTCAAGGCTAATTTGATAAAGATAAATATGAAATTAAATTTTTGGAAAAATTTTACCCCCCCAAGGGTGCTAAATTACAATAGGGGATGAAATTTTGTTTGGCAATATATTCGGTTTTGTTGAATGTTTTCTTTAATATGTTTTGCTATTACCCTTACCAATAATTAGTCTAGAGCCTGAGGAAGGACATAGGGCACATTTTAATGCGAAAAAGGGTTTGCAAGGGGTTGAACGTGGGGGTGAAAGTTTGTATGGAATTATCGTCATTTTTACAGTTGGAAGCTTGAAACTTATTTTTGAGGTTGCTAATTCTATATAAATAAATATGACATTTGAAATTTGTAAAAGTTTTACCCTCAAGGTTGCAATGTAACAAAACGGAATAGGGGATGACAGTTTGTACGGGAAGATGTTTATGTGAATTTTTTGTAAGTTTAATATTTTTTGGCATTTTTATCAGTTTATGTAAAAAAAACAACAACAACATAATTCTCGACCCGTAACCCAGAGGGGTAGGCAGAGACCCAGGACCTACATTTGGCGCGGTCTGGGCACACCTCTTTCTATGTTCTTCTACATACATCAAAGCATAGCACGTTGGTTAAATAAAATAATTAGCTCAAAAAAAATGCTACCCAAAATAGTATTTCACGCGGACGAAGTCGCGGGCACAGCTAGTGAATGCATATAAATAAAAGTGGACCTAGCACGAATTTTTGTGACAACTGCCTTCGTATCGTCATCGTCAATTATGTTAAAAATTGTATGACATTTTTGGTGTACTTTATGACCGATAGGTACACAAATTTTGTGAACAACGTGATGGCGATTGTCACAATTATTCATACTAGGCATATAGTATACTAAATGCGCAGTACATTTCGTTAAATTGAATCTTTATTGAGGTTAATAACTGTATGAGTAATGTACCGTTACAGTCCTGTCTTTTAAAAGACGGGCGCGTTTTGTTTTACCGTCGATTCCATCTGAAGTACAACAATGAGGCACATTTTGGTATGTAACCTTTTATCTTTTAACTCTAATACACATCATTTATACTATAAAATAGAATAATCCAATTGATATTATGAATTTCTATACGCAAATTACAAAAAGTGAGTAACCATTTTTTTGGATAAAATAATAAAAATCAAATTCCATTTTTGCACACATTTAGTTTTAACTGTACAGACGGTCGTTATCTAATATATAAAATTCTCGTGTCACAGTTTTCGTTGCCATACTCCTCCGAAACGGCTTGACCGATTCTCATGAAATTTTGTGAGCATATTCAGTAGGTCTGAGAATCGGCCAACATCTATTTTTCATAACCCCCCCCCCCCATTTAGTTTTTTTAACTGCGCGCGGATGGAGTCGCGGGCGACAGCTTGTATCGTATATTAATTTGTAGAAAACATTATAACTATCTTTAAAACTTAACAGTCCTCAAATTTGCCTACACAAGTTAAAACTGTAAGTACATTCCGACTGTTCAGTTAACACTTACATGGTTGTTTAACTGATTTAAACTAATTTTGCTTTCCGAATTTAAAAAGGCAGTTGACCTAATGTATTTCAAAACTATGTACAGCTCCTGCCTGCCTGCCTCCTGCCTTCTGCCTCCATAAGGAGGCAGGAGCCTTTTGACAGGTTTTTGCAATCAATAAAAAAAATTGAGGAACTCACTATTGTAATTTAGCCTGGAATACGAGTATGTGCAAAAAAGAGTACGGTCTGTAGATGTAAATGTTTAAACACCTTATGAAAATTGTAAATGTAATACTTTCTCTTGTTATTATTATTTGTTCTTTTGTTGTTGTTATTTTCTTGTACATGCAATTGTAATTAGTTTTCTATGGGACTGACATGTTCATAAGAATCAAAGTCCCTATAAAAAAAAGAAAAAAATGTAAATGCCTTTGTTCTAAAAAAAACTACGTAGAGAAAACCATAAACCTATAATTTAATTTTTAAATTAGTCAACATATCTTATAAACTTTATTAATTCCAGATTTATCTATCCATTGTAATATACTTCGTATCAGCATTTCCAAGTCGATCTATCCAAGAATTAGAACAACAATATCTATTTAAATTAAATCGGCCATGGCGTACTCCAGATATACCGTCAGACTTCCCCAGGAAAGGAGAGTATCCTTGCAAAGATGGGATTTGTAAAACGAAGGAACCGTGTGAAGATTGTCAAGGACCGTTACCATTAGATATGGGATGGGATGGATTAAAATTTAATAGATGATTATTGTTTTATTTCAATAACTCCAACCATCTTGTTTGTTGCGGGCTATTTTTTTTTATAAATATAATAGAGTACATTCTAGCGTTAGACACACCAAGGTAATCATCGACGCCCATGACATCTGCAACACTAGGTAATGTTTTTCTTTTAGAAGTATGCAATTTATAACAAAATACGGCCACATAATTTTTCTTTTTTTTTAATTGACAAAAACGGAATACAAAGGTAAAAATTATAATAATTACAAGCGTATTTTTTCTAAACCACAAGATTCAAACAAGTAAATAAAACTTAATAAAAAACAAAAGAAAAACTAAATGTTAGTCGCAAAATTCTTCTATCTATATAATATTAACTATATAACTATAATATTACCTCTATCCGGAACAATTCCCAATGTTGCTATATTATCGAAATAAATTGTAAGTTAATCTAGTTAGCCAGGCCCAAATTTCGAAACTTTACTAGATTTATACCATGTGGTAACTTGCATTATAAAATACCTTAGTCGGACTGTGGCTGTCTGTGAAAAAGGTTGGTGCGCGAAGCCATTTAAAAAAAACTTTCCCGCCATTCATTTGCCGGGCACAAGGACATATGAGTTCTGCCACTACATTATAAAAGATGTGCATAAATATTATTGATGGACTTAAATCAACAAGAACACAGGCGAAAACTTAATCAATGTGTTGAACATAAATATCAACAGGAAAATGACAGGGACATGTTGGTTAATATTTGTGTTGTATTTTTTATCTGTGAGCGTTGGTGACAGAAGATCTGAAGAGGGATATCCCAGAGGACTCATGTCAGTTTGTATGTCCATAACATGATTTATGTTTTAACTTTTCTACCAGCACATTTTTTCTTTTTTAATTAAAAAAACATTCAAATAACGATTGCAATTTTTTTTTTGTTTAGCTAAAGTTATTTTGCTTATTTAAAAGTTTACGATTATTTTGTATACAAGAAACAAACAGAATTTTATCAAATCTATATATATAAAAGAAAGTTGTGTTAGTTACACCATTTATAACTCAAGAACGGCTGAATCGATTTGACTGAAAATTGGTGGGCAGGTAGCTTAGGACCAGGAAAAGGACATAGGATAATTTTTACCCCGTTTTCTATTTTTTATTCCGCGCGGACAGAGTCGCGGGTAAAAGCTAGTTATTTTTATAAAAAAGCTTAGCTTAGAACACAAAATTAAACACACAACCTTGATAGGATATTGCAACCTTTTGACTGACCTTCTAATCCATATGAACTGTTTCCTTAAAAGAATACACATCTCGTAACAAACGACCACGCATTTCATACTATCTTGAACCGGTAAACTACACCACGTACATTCCATTGATGATATGCATTTGTATGTATTCTAGATTGAATGTAGATAAATCTTGAAAATTAAAGATTATATTACTTTTAAAATAAGTAACTGAAAGTTATAAATATCGCTAAATACATTATCTTACTAATTTTATAAATTCAAATGCTTAGATGGATGGATGGAAATGCTCAACAAATCTAGATGAAATTTGACAGAGATGTAGAACATACTCTGGAAGAACACATCGGCTACTTATTAAGTTTTTTTAATTCCTTGCGGACGAAGTCGCGGGCAACAACTAGTAATTAATAATTTGCAATCTTACGATGAATTATCTAATTTGAACTGTGAACTGAACTTGAAATCTGTGAATCATGGCGCGCTTTTGATTTGTAGTTAATTGATAAATAACAAAGATTTTTTTGAAGATTTTATGGCCTTTTTAAAGACCATAGACAATTTAAAGCAACAATTTTTTTTTTAAGCAAATTATATGTTATCAGCCAGCCAGTAATTATGCCCGGCAGCGTACGCGTTTTGAGGCTATGACGACATAGTTAATTAATTCCACTGCATGCTTTCATGTAAAACTGTTCTTGGAAATATTGCCGGCATAAATCTAGTTTTAACTGCATCTCAGTAGCATCTTATGGATTTTAAATAACCTTACATGAGGTTCAGACGATGAGGAGCAAAATGAAATCTATGTATATAAAATCTATCTATCTATTATATTCATTGCAATAACTTCATTTCACGTTACTGATTTTCATTATACTTTCTTTAAATTTATTTTAATTTTAATTATCATACTTATCTAATTTTATTTTATATTAATTTAAATTTAAATTAAATTTATTTTAATTTTAATTATCATACTTATCTAATTTTATTTTATATTAATTTAAATTTAAATTAAATTTATTTTAATTTTAATTATCATACTTATCTAATTTTATTTTATATTAATTTAAATTTTAATTAAATTTACTTTAATTTTAATTATCATACTTATCTAATTTTATTTTATATTAATTTAAATTTAAATTAAATTTATTTTAATATTAATTATCATACTTACCTAATTTTATTTTATATCAATTTAAATTTAAATAAAATTTTTTGATCCCACAGACAAATTATGTTATATAATTTTGTGGGACATAGTTCTATTTTAGGTTTTTATTGTGTTGTAAATAAATAAATAAATAAATAATAAATAAATAAAAGAAAGTCGTGTTAGTTACACTATTTATAACTCAAGAACGGCTGAATCGATTTGACTGAAAATTGGTTGGCAGGTAGCTTAGAACCAGGAAACGGACATAGGATAATTTTTACCCCGTTTTCTATTTTTTATTCCGCGCGGACGGAGTCGCGGGTAAAAGCTAGTAAGGTATAAATTAGCCAATAATTTCTTAAATCAAAAATGGGGGACATTACGACTAACTAAATTAATATAACTTATCTCCCTAGGTCCAGGTTCGACCAAGCCAATTACCATCCCTCGGAGTCAGCTGAAGTACCTGTTCTTCGTGGTGCAAGGCAAAGGCGGGACCAGGCAACGGTATAGTTACTGGAATGCCAAAAAAATAGCCACAGACCCAAGGATAGACTTTAATAGGTGGGGATTTGTTTAGTTTATAAACGTTTTCTTACATTAGGCTCTTAGACAAGCTTTAGACCCTAATCAGTCATAATCAACTGATATAGGATCCCACCCAGGAGCTAGTGGTGACAAGGTTTTAGTCAACCTTAACAGTGGCAGATGCCAGCAACAACAACATCGGTTGCACGAATTGGCCGGCTCGCCCGATGAAATACCACGACCACACAGAAGACAGGCGTGAAGTAGAAGAAATTTCGTTTAGTCTGATGAGAGTGGTGCCGGATGTCTAATTTTAGTCCTCTTTCCCTTCCCACCCCTTTTCCTTTAAGGAAAGGATGGGAAGGGGAGGTGGATCTGATGGAGGTGGAGATGCATGGGAAGGTTAAATATTCTCTTTTTGTGCGTCTCCTCCTTCGTCGATTGAGGATAGGCAACGCATCTACAATTGCAAATGTCTATGGGCAGCGGTCGCTTCGCCATTTCGACGAATTCATGTGGCCGCTTGCTCGTTTGCCACCTTGTAATATACAAAAACCACAATCATGGATTAAGTCTTAAAAATTATTATTTTTTCATTGAAAGCAAATAGTGTCAGAAATATTTCTTCGTATGTGGGAAAGAGAAAAAAATATAATACCGACGTTCGCAACTTATTTCGACTCTTTTGTCTACTAGTATTAATAAGAAAAATATGTTTTCGTTTCAGGAAGACAATTGTTGTGGCTATTGGCTATTTAGACAGTACCAACTTTCCGATCTCTGCGATGTTTGCCAACGAGTACGAGGCGAGGGACTACAACGTTATATTGGTGGACAACCAGAGATTCGCAACTGTACACTATTATCTGTTAGTAATAATTATTTAAAATAAATTATGGCGTATACTGTCTGAAGTTTTTAGCAATTACTAACTTAATCGCTTGCGCATTCGTCCTTTTATGAAATAGTCTTCTAAACACGTTCAATCTTACCGTCTCGCAAGTTATCTTTATTAGTGATGCAACGGATGTCTGTTTCCGTTTCCGCAAGTGCGGAAGTTCCGCGCGCTTTTCAACATCCGTTTCTGCTTCTGTTTCCGCAACTTTTATAACGGAGATAAAACGGAACTTTACGACTTCTGAGAGATCCAATTGCGCGGCGCGAGACGCGCAGTCCGTGCGCGGCCTTTCGGCACTTGTCGCATTTGTTTGTTTACGTACTTTTTCGTTAATTTAAGCGCGTAATATTTTCTGCTGCTGTTTGAAACAATCAGTTTCTCTTGCTGGAGTTAACCAATGGAGATATCCAATGCCTTAATAAATTAAAAACGAATACAAACTGGTTTTACCAAAAAAAAAATTGTAAATATGTTTTTTTCATATTATTTACACTTCTGTTTCCGCTTCCGCTTCTGTTTCCGTTTCTGCTAAAATTTATTTTTGACATCTGTTTCCGTTTCTGGTTCCGCTAAGACACTTCCGTTGCATCACTAATCTTTATTATTTATGTACTTTTTTCTTTCAGAGCCACCCGTCTGATGCGTCCCGTGGGCTTGCATGTCGCCCAAATTCTAGCTCAGCTCACAGAAGCAGGTCTGGATCCATCGAAACTCGAGATCTTGGGCTTCAGTCTAGGAGCACACACAGCCAGTTACATAGCGAAGAACTTTCAATTCTTAACTGGAAAGAACATATCTCGAATTTACGGCTTAGAACCTGCAGGACCTTGCTTTAGAGATTTAAATAAAAACGACAGATTAGACGCTTCAGATGCTGATTTCGTCCAAGTTGTACATACCAAGCTAGTGATGCAACGGAAGTGTCTTACCGGAACCAGAAACGGAAACAGAAGTCAAAAATAAATTTTAGCAGAAACGGAAACGGAAACGGAAGCGGAAACAGAAGTGTAAATAATTAAAAAAAAAAACATATTTACAAAATTTTTTTTGGTAAGAACAGTTTGAATTCGTTTTTAATATATTAAGGCATTGGATATCGGTGTCCTTTAGCCTTCAATATATGTATTTTTACTGTGCTGCAATAAGTTAAAATACGTTTTTTTTTATTTATTTTCAGGAAACAAAATTACACTATTTACAAATTAATGTTCGCCAAACCACTCGTGTTGATAAACGACAAATATATTTCTTTATTAATACGTTCACTGCTGACCACTCGGATTCGAGTGGGCAGACCTATTAGTAGCGGCGCCTCCCCCTCGGATCCGAGCGAGGGGCCCGTTCACTTTGTAGTAGCCAGTAAGCCGCCGGCGTTTGAAGCGAGTCTATGTTGCTTTGTGTGGTCACTCTGGCAATATAGTCAACTAACGAAAAAGAGTATTAGTTTCATTCTTACAGTGTTGTAGTGATTAGTACCACGTTCGTACGGAGGCAAATATACAAATATCTTGTATCACATGAAGCTAAGGCTGAACTTAATGTTATGTATGTATATTTTTTAAATATATGTATGTCCTGTATGTGTGTGTACGTGTGTTTGTATGCGTTTATGTTTATGTGTGTGTGTATACGTGTGTGTATGTGTGGGTGTGTATGAAATGTTAAAAGATCTTGAACCGAGAAGATAAAAGCTGGTTTTGATTAGTATCCTTACATGTTTTACTCAATATTCTGGAATTTGATGAAAAACTTGACTTTGTCAAAATCTTGTAACATATTAGTACACAGAAATGCAATCGTGGAACAAATATCTACATATTAGTGAACTAAACCATTGCCATCCCTAGCGCTCAAATACAAAAAACATTATTAATTTATCTATATGTTCAAACACTCCCAGATATACTAAATAAAAATTCACCATAAAAAGTTTTGGCTCCCAGCTGTTACCTTTTTTTATTTTGTAAACAGTGAATGTGTTAAGTATCAAAAACACCAAATCTAGATTAGAAAAAGATATAATAATTAGGCACTTGACTTGCAATCTGCAGGGCCTGAGTTTGAATCCCGCTATGTAACAATGTGTTTTTCGATTTAGATATTTACATTTATCCGACGTTCCTACGGTGAAGGAAAACATAGTGATGCTGCCTGCACATATCTGAGAAAAAATTTAATGATATGTGTGAAGTGAACTCGCTCTGGGCCAGCGTGGTTGACTATGGCCTAGTCACCCCTAATTTGGGGTAGGCTCCGAGCCCCTCAATGGGGATGTATAGTGAGCTGATGATAATAATGATGATGATATATTACATGGTTATCACTTATTCAAAAGTACATTTAATAACTCGTAAGTATGAAATAGTCACATTTTGCCAGTTGTCAAATTTTATATGGACAACAACTAGACAGTTTACTCCAGCAAGAGAAACTGATTGTTTCAAACAGCAGCAGAAAATATTACGCGCTTAAATTCACGAAAAAGTACGTAAACAAACAAATGCGACAAGTGCCGAAAGGCCGCGCACGGACTGCGCGTCTTGCGCCGCGCATTTGGATCTCTCAGCCGTCGTAAAGTTCCGTTTTATCTCCGTTATAAAAGTTGCGGAAACAGAAGCAGAAACGGATGTTGAAAAGCACGCGGAACTTCCGCACTTGCGGAAACGGAAACAGACATCCGTTGCATCACTAATACCAACATTGACGCATTCGGAATGGCGGCTTCCATGGGCAAGTCTATGACACGGTAATAATAATACCGTGAATGAGAGAGATACAGTTATACACAATTCCTGTGACGTGACAAAGACAGGGATAACTATCTTCCGTCCCTTTCTGCGTACCAGGGTTTGGGCTTTGTTTGGAACAAAGGTTGTCCCCTACAAACAACCTAGGTTGTCCCTAACAAAGTTTGACATTCGTGCTATTTTTCGAAAATTGTGAGTACTTAGTGGCTGTAATTGTGCAAAAATATTTTGATATTACAGTTTTAGTAAGGTAAAGTTTATAAAACATGGTATACTGCTGTAATGTTGGTTGTAAAAGCCGTAGTGAGCGAAAAGAGAAAAACATAACCTTTCACTCGTAAGTACTGAAACTACGCACTTATTCACATGTATTCATACAAAATAAGGAAGAAAATACAAACTAGTTGTTCTTTACAGTCTTTGTAATAACTAATATGTTAAAATACGGGTAAAATCAGCTAAAATAAAATAGTATTTTTCGAACATTATGCGCCCAAACGCAGATGTCATTTGTGTCAAATAATATACTGTAGATCTGGGAAACAAGCGGCCATATTAAACTTCTTTTCAAATTGGTTGGTTATTACCCGTAAAAATAATACCACCATCTTGTTGTAAAAATTACCCTGAATTTAGGGGAAATAAATTATAGTATGTATAATGTATATAAATGAAACAATTCACATTTTTTATACTATTTTCAACAGATTTCAAAAGGAGTTTTTAATTCTGGTATATGCTGTATTTTTAAATATTTGATACTTTCTTATCCCGTTGATTTTAAAGAGTATGCTTTTTAATTTGTCCCATGTAAATTTTGTTTCTTAGAAATTACAATCAAAATAGTTTAATATTAAGTAGTTTTACATGTAGTGTTCACTGTAATGATATACAGAGTAATTTAAAATTATATGACTATAATATTGGTATGTTTTTTGTAGCTTTTTATGAAGACTTAGGGCTTCGTGCATATCGAAGAAAAATAGGACATCATTTGAATGCTCGTCTAATGGACCTAAGACTGAAGAGATGCCGCGCTTTGTTGAAGCGGTACGCGGGAAAAAAATATCGGGAAATTCTTTTTTTGGAGTCACTCAAGACATCCTTGATTAAGGCAGCCGCCGATATTGACATGGACCTCGTTCGTGCTGTGATAGACGACTGGCCGAGCAGATTGAAGGCCTGTATTCAAAATCACGGATGTCATTTTGAATAAACTTTAGTGTCATAAGAATCTATGTTTTGTTAAGTTCATTTTGGTATATAAATGGTCACATAATGAATAAACTTGTTTCAATTATTTTATATTAAACATGTAACAGAATTTATGACCTGACTAAGTATTACTAAAAAAATCTGTTTATGTAATCTTAGTCACATAAACAAAAATTACGCATTGTTTTTTATATTTATTACGTTTATTAATTACAATTTAATTGGGAATATATAAATTGGTATATATTAAATTATATCGTAATTATTCATTTTCGGGACAAAACAAATAACTGGTAACCCCAATCCTTTTACATATATATAGGTATAGTCTATAGTACTCTCTATCTGTCCCTTACGGGTGAACGCGCATGCCATATCTATATAATTCTTCATCTGAGTCCATGGGCCATGTCGACTTCTACGTCAATGGTGGGGAGTACCAACCTTCAGACTTGAATTTATTTCCTTGCACGGGAACTTGAAGTCATTTTAAAGTGCTCCCACTTTGGCTGTCAGCTTTAAAGAATCCAACGAGATTTATAGCAATCAAATGCGATAGTATTCAACAGGCTAGAGACGCGAAATGCTACGACAGAGTCCCCTTGGAAACGAACTTTATGGGGCCGAAGGTCGATGTGACCAAGCATGGGATATTTTACCTATCGACTAGTAAATATTTTCCATTTTATTTGGGAAAGAACGGACTAAAAGAAGAGTATGCCTCGTGGAGGACGATAAGTGATATTAATGATAGTGTTGGAACAGAGGTTTTTGTTTAACATTAAATATAATTATTTCATAAAAAAAATGATTTATTTGTTCGTTTTATTTGTTCTCTATCATTTTACAATCATACTGTAATGTCTGATCATGTTTCGTTCGTGTCGTCCATTCTTGTGTCGTGAAAAGGTTTTTAGCTTGATTTTTACATTTAAAAATAAAATTCACTTTTTTATTCATACTTTATAAAACTTTTGGATTGATTTTAATTTTTTTTCAATTTAAAATTAAATTTTAAGGAATTGGCTAAAAGCTCGGTTTCCATAGCTAAAAGTGAAAAAAGTAGAAGTTGTCGCAATGACGCAAAGCCTGACATAAGCGAAAAACCTTGACGATCTTTCTTCAATTCAATCTTTCAAAATGGTGCTTATATCTCGCGGGTTTCTTTCTAAATTAAATCAATTATAACTAAAATGTCGTACAATTGAAAACAGTATTGAATAGAATTTTATTTACGGACTGTGCTTAAAAAATTTGCGGTTTACGTTTTCGTTTCGTGAATTTTTGGTGAAAAAAATCGACATCGGTGTACCAAATCAATCAATCTATGATGTTCAAAATCTTGTTATTTTAGGCGTCTTACGTAAGTATAATTATTTTTTTATTATTACACGTGTTCATTATATATAACATAGTATTAAAACTTGATTCATTTAAAGATTTGGTTCGTTCAAAGTCTTGATAAGTCGTCATCGCATTTGCGCTGCCTATCGTGGTTTTAAAATCAGTTTTACGCTTAATTACGATAATTGACTGATGGTGCGTTTATGAAACCTGTTTCCTAGAACATATAATGTAAAGTATCCACTATGTGAAAAATTATTTATGAAATAGTACATTTAGATCTGTTTATTTATATTTTATGTTGCCGATAAAGTTGGCAAACAAAACATTCGGATGATACAACAATTATAATATACAAGTATGCTGACTAATTAATATTCAGAGTGTGTTTATACAAAAAATATTCAATAACCTTGACTGTTTTATTAACATGTACTTTATAATATGTATAAATTCAATTAAAATGTAGGAAACATTTTATATTGTTTTAAACCAATATTAAAAAGTTGTTACGTTTATAACTTTAAAAATTAAATAGTATATATAGTATCAGTTTCACTTATTTTTATTTAATTCTAGCTGTTGCCTGTAACTCTGTCCGCGTGACATAAAAAAAAACATTATAAATAGCCTACATGTTCTTGCAGACTATTTTCCAAATTCATAAAGATACGTTGAGCTGTTCCGTTGATACCTTCAAACAAACATCCATCCATCTAAACATTCGCATTTATAATATTAGTAAGATAAGTAAAGTAAAATTATAAGTGTCTCTTATCAATACATATAAATAAAATAGTAGCATCTATATGTAGTATAAAAAATCTATAAATTACACTTGATCTATATTTCTAATAATGAAAAACCAATTTTTACAAATTTTCATCTATCTATATCTGTCTGTATGGCCACATTTAATCTGGACAATATACAGAAAGGCTGAACTAATTTAGATAGGACTGATGCATGATAATACAGGTTACTTTTTTAAATTCTGTATTGACAAAGTCACTAAAAAACATTTAGTATAAAATAAAACAATTGAATGTGAAATAGAATAATTACTTTATAATTCTCTTAAGAATTAATGGCATATTTACTAATATCAATATTTCTTTGTATTTAAAATATAATAATGAATAATTAGATCTTTAATGGAGGTATAAATATCACCAGTAAAATAAATTCTAACAGCGGTAGATCCGCAACAACAATGTTTGTTGGGTGCACGAATGGGCCTCGCTCGGTGAAATACTACGAAGGGGACACACAGGAAGGAGAAATATCCTCTTTCTGTGTGTCCCCTTCTCGTGTTGATTAAAGTTAGGTGTTAAAGAATAGCAAAAAGATTTTATACAATATTCAAACCGAAAACCTAATGATATATTTTTTCTATTATTTACTTTTGATATCAATACATAGTATAAAACAAAGTCGCTTTCGCTGTATGTCCGTATGTATGCTTAGATCTTTAAAACTACGCAACGGATTTTGACGCGGTTTTTTTTAATAGATAGAGTGATTCTCAAGGAAGGTTTGTATGTATAATAAATGCATAATATAGTAGAGAAACACTGATAAATTTAAAGTTTTCTAATGTGATGTCGTAAATAAGCACGTTTTTTTGCGCTTATATTGCAAACGCTGGCTGAACCCTACGAGATAGACCAAAATAATGTACTACAGTATTGTTCACCTTAAAAAGTTCAACAAAAAAGTCCGCGATGGTATATGTCTATCTCTTAGGGATAACCCAGCATAACCATTTTTATTCTTTTACGAAGTGATTTTAAACAATACAGCATTAATCCTTATCCATTTAAGTACCTTAAATAAATTGTGCATTTATTCTGTAGTAGGTATATTTTGCATTGCACCCGTGCGAAGCCGGGGCGGGTCGCTAGTATGTCAATAAAAATATCTAGTCAAAATTTGGATCCAGGACGAAAAAGTTGTTTTCATTATATTCATTTTATAGTTATCACAACAGTAGGCAAGGCACCTGCATTTGCAGATGTCTATGGGCAACAGTCGCCTCGCTGTTTCGGCGAATCCAGTTGACTGTTTGCTTGTTTGCCACCTTTTGATATATAAAAAAAATTAGAATAAAAGGACACAATATTTCCCTTAATCTTATACAAACTAACAATAGTTTATATCTTTTAATTTAGAAATGAACTTGTATTTTTGATTCTAAAAAAATTTATTCATCAACTCCCTGTCCTTATATCACTCTATGTTCGAGCACCAAGTTTTCTTCCTCCAGATTTATTCACTGTCTTTTCATTTGTCGCTTCCTAAATCAACAAAATGTTTCACACAATCCATCTATATGTTCCTAGGCCTATAATAAACCAGAACAATTATTTCACATATTGAAAATCAACAGCCTGGGTCGCTAAGTGACAAGTAAATAAGTTTTTCATTGTCTGTTTGGACAAAGATAGAGAAACATAGGAAAAGAATATTTCTATTTGAACCTTGTTAGTTAATTCAAAGAGTATCACTATTAAGCTATATGCTGTTGTTTTTTTTTTTGTCAAGTAACTAGCTGTCGCCAGTGACTCTGTTTGCGCTGAATTATAAAAGAAAATATGTAGCCTCTGTGTTCTTCCAGACTATGTTCTATATATGTGCCAAATTTCATCAAGATCTATTGGACCATTTCGAAGATACCTTCAAACAAACATCCATCCATCCATCTAAACTTTCGCATTTATAGTATTAGTATGATTATTTAGTAGTGGTAAACCCTGACTTCACTAACTTATTTAATTTACATGTCACTCATTAGGGTAATGTATTTTGCACATACATAATTTTGTTTTTATGTGTGTGAGTTTGTATTTTATAAATTTCATTGTGACTGCCTTGAGTCTAAACAACTGAACCGATTTTGAAGAATGAAGTGCCATTTAATTTTTCTTCTTCCACAGAGCGTCATAGGGTATAATGACTTTGGCTCAAAACATGTATTGTGGATATAGGAAGTAAAATTCTATATTACAAGTTCTAATCTCATTAATTGCAACTTTTTTTACATTGCTTAATTTTTCATCAATTTTTTGAGTATATTCTAAAATAACATGAGGGTTTTTATTTAGTTTTAATTGAAATTATAAAATCCTTGTTTGAGCAGCCAATAGAAGGCGCTCTCAATTTGATTTATTTATAATTAATTTTTTTTCCGTTCTTATCAGTGGAACGTTGTCCATACTTCCCTAGAATAAATCAAACTGTGCAAAAAATCCATGCCTAACCATATGTTATCATTACTCAAACACCTACATCTATCTATCTCTGTTAATTTCAAAGGGAATGTATGGATTGAAAATAATCACAAGTTTTTCAACAGTGGAAACCCACAGCGATACTCAGATGTGTTGCTTTAATTTTACATTCAATCAGCTACTAATAAAGATATCAAATAAACAAACAGGTGGGCTTTAGACGTGGCGCTTGATCAACTATATCTAGAAATAAATAACGCGCCAGCTGACAATGACTACGCGTCACACATGTCAAATACTCCGCTTGTCAGTGGTGGAATGTCAGAGGAGAGATTATTTATTTCCGAATGGAATTTATGTTTAATCTCTTATTAACTAAACATCTATATATATAAAAGAAAGTCGTGTTAGTTACACTATTTATAACTCAAGAAAGGCTGAATCGTTTTGACTGAAAATTGGTGGACAGATAGCTTAGAAACAGGAAACGGACATAGGATAATTTTTACCCCGTTTTCTATTTTTTATTCCGCGCGGACGGAGTCGCGGGTAAAAGCTAGTATGTAATAAAAAGTTCTACCCTTTGTTCAAATATTAAGTACATGTAAAAATGTATATACATGATATACTAGCTTTAGTCCGCGACGTCTGTGCAGAATAAAAAAAAAGATTATTTCATGTGTTATTCGAGACTATGTTCTATATCTGTGCCAAATTTCAGTAAGATCTGTTGAGCCGTTGCGGAGTTATCAAATGAATACGTCAATAATACGTATCCTACGGGAACCTCCGGTTTATGTCCTTTCTGACTATTCTACATCTGTGCAATATTTCATCCAGATCCTTGCTGGAAATAGTTTCTAACATCCATCTAAACATTCGCATATATATTAGTAAGATAGGATATGTCGCATACAGTCGTCTTTATAAGCCACCTCTGTCGAATAGCTTAAGGCTACTAAGAGTTATTACCCAGTCAATAATATTAAAAAAAACATTATTAATAATCAGTTTAAACTACAACGTCACAAGAATAAACATAAGCTCGAAAAACTTCAGCCAGTCAGGTAAAAACGTAACATAACACTCGAATTTGTACATAATCTGTGAAGCAAGTAAAGCGTGTAAACTGTTTCTGAACTGACACAAGTAATCGTATTAACTTAGCGATGGCGTAACTTTGCCTCCAAGCCAACACATCACCTTGTGATACCTGACTCATACACATAACAGTAGGTTTACATTGCAACACATGGACAAAATCGTATCCCTTTTATTCTCTTTGAAAAATCAAAGATAAATATTAACTTCTTATCCCAATCTTTTTGTCCAATGTTCTTTTCCCTACGAAAGGCCGATATAATATGTCCTACATTCCATACATTTTTATTCTTTGAGTTCATTCCCTTACACGTATTCTTTCATACTTATAATTCTATGAGTTTGTTTAATTTGGTGTCGAAGGCTTCATTTTAGTTCTATTTCACATCCCACCCTTTTCTTATAAGGAAAGGACGAAAGGCCAGTGGATTTGACGGGGGACGGGACGCATAGGTAAGGGAAAATATTCTCTTACTACATATTCAATTGCGGATGTCTATGGGTTGTGGGCGCTTCGCTATTTCAGCCAATCGGGTGGCCTCTTGTTCGTTTCCCACCTTATAATAAAAAAAATGATTTATTTGATATTGAATTCTGTTAAGTCCTCTCTTCAATCTGCATTATGCATAGATTTACTCTCCGAGGCGTTGTGGCTACTTATGATTTAAACGTCGCTCAGAAAGCCTGATTTATTACAGTCCGCCATCTTGGACTGTATAATGTATTCTGTGATAGAGATCTGGCTCGAAGGACCAACACGATAAATAAAAATCTTTTATATCTTAGTGGTAAGAAAAATTAATAACAATATAGAATTCAAGAGTCATTTTTCTTCTAACGTTTTACTTCTTTTCTTTAGTAATTTTTGTTTTTCTAAACCAGGGATCCCCAAACTATTTTGGACAAGTGACCCCTTTTCCAATATAAACTGTTACCACAGACCCCCATGGCCAAATTATCTACTTTTAATATCAATTATTATTATTAATTCTGACTTAGGTAAATAGAAGAAGACAGAGTGAGAATTAGCAATGCTTTAAGTTCGATATCGACCCCTTGTTCTAAACAAAGTAACTAGCAACATATCCATATATATATTTTCATAAGTAAAATTTGTTTACAGTGTTTAGTTCTTGGTTTGGAATGAAGTACATATTGACATCGTTAGTATCATACCAAAGTGTTATTACATAGTTTAAATGAGATTATCTTAATTACATTACAAATCTGCAATTACTAAATACAGCACTCTTCTTAAATTGCATAAAATTGATATGTTACAATATTTTGTACGAAAATGGAACTTATGGTGTTGTGATAAGGTATATTATCATTATCTATCTGTTTCGCGTGACACACGCAACTATTAGGTGAGTTTTGCAATAAAGTGCTGAGCTGTCCGGGTTCTGTTTTTAGCTATGTTTTATGATCAACTATGACTACGAATTTGGAGACTTGCTGTCCAATGTCAGAGAGAAAAGATGGAAGATTGGAGATTGTGAATCTGTCAAGGTTTCAATAATAGAGGTTTTAATAAATCTATGGTTGGTATCATCGTCAATTTTCTTTAAACGATAGTTGTGAGAAAACTTTTTTTTATGTTATAAAGATCCGTGTCAGAAAAAAAAACACCAGGTCAAGAATTTCTCCTGCCAGTACCTGCATTTTTTTATTGTTTTCTTAATTTTTTCTTTCAATATACCTGATCTACCGTTGTTTACATTATTCACCATCATCATCATCACCTCCCTGGCCTACACAAGGTTTTATAAACTTTATAATTTTGGCTTAAGTTTTTACGGCCGGACCCTTGTCGCCAACACTACATTGGAGTAATTTACATTACTATTGAGAGTAAAATAAACCACACGAATTCAACCTAGATTTTCGAACCAATGCGGAGATGATAATATTACTTTTTCTAATGTAAATTCGACTTTGTGTGAGTCAGAAATATCTCGTAAGGGCAAATCGCCAACACTGCAATGCGAAAATCTTTCGCTCGTTACTTATAAAAGAAACAAATATAATGATTCAGAAATTTCAAAATAGCTTGGAAACTATTTCAAATATAAAAACGATAAAAAGCATAAAAATGCAGTCAAACCTAGATAAGCGAGAGACCAATGTACTCCAATGTTATTCTTGCGTGTAGAAATTTTTCTGTAATCTAAGTTTTGATGGAGGTCGTTTTCATTACCTGACAATGACTATTTATTTTTTATATAAAGCAAACGGCCACCTGAATTCGCCGAAATAGCGAGGCGACCGTTGCCCATAGACATCCGCAAATGCAGATGCGTTGCCTACCTTTAATCAGCGGAGAAGAGGACGCACAAAAAGATGATATTTCCCCTTCCTATGCGTCCCCTCTTCCACCAAATCCACGTCCGTTTTCTATTAGGAAAGGATGGGAAGGGAAAAAGGACTAAAATTAGGCCTCCGGCACCGACTCTGGCTTGTGGAGCGTATCCACAGGTTCGACTGTATAATATAGGAAAAAAAGTCTTTTTTAAAAATTATGCTACAAATTAATTAAAGTTATTTAATTATCGATTACTTGTGACTAAATTACTAAAATTGACCTACTAACTCTTAATTGGTTACGAATTGCGTCTAAATTTGCTAGCCCGCCAAAACACTTATGACATCACGTATCCTTGCACAGACTATACAGGCCGTATTACCTCAGCGTCTCTAATTACGTCTTATCTTAAGGCATCTGATGTAATACTGGCCAAATACAATCATCAATGCTCATTATGTGCGTCTAAAATCTAAATTTTAAATTTAGAACACTTTTGTCATAATAATAAACCATAGATATTTTTAATTTTTTTATGAAAGAAGAAATCAAACGTAACTGAGCTGATATATTTTGCCACTTTATAGAAAAGTCCTTGTTAAAATAATATAGGTATATTTGCATTGGTTTTAATTTACTTTAACTGTAAAAAAATCGTACAAATGTTGATTTCAATGACTAGGGCCGCTAAAAGACGCAGCAAGATGACGGAGCAAATCAGTTGCCTTGTAATTATTGTCTATACTGACTGAATACACGACGCGCGTCGAGGAACCAACGTCGTATGTATGGAGCGCGCAACGCGTTCTAGCGACGCAACCATAAAATTTAGTTTTGACGATTTCTATTGCCTTGTGGATGAAGAGCCTAACGATTCCATATTTAATTCTTAATCTATATATATAAAAGAAAGTCGTGTTAGTTACACTATTTATAACTCAAGAACGGCTGAATCGATTTGACTGAAAATTGGTGAGCAGGTAGCTTAGAACCAGGAAACGGACATAGGATTTTACCCCGTTTTCTATTTTTTATTCCGCGCGGACGGAGTCGCCGGTAAAAGCTAGTGTTTTATAAATCGAAAATAAAAGAAATTCAATTATACAAAGTAATGTACATTTTTCACATAAACAGCGGGTTACAAAAAGTTATTAAAATTTTTTTTTTTTAGTATCAAAGTTAATAACACCTTTAGCAGCTCTAGTTTATTAAAACACGCCACCAAATTACCTGCAATGCGTCTGTTAACCTCAATATTATGATTAACATTCATTTTGAAAGATTAATTCAAAATGTTTATTAAAGGAAATTATATACTTTATTTTAAAAATTCAAATGATAACGTAAAATTATTGTGGGTTTTCAACACGTATAAAACATAGCAGTTATACGCAAATTCGCCATCGCGGAATTTAAAAAAAATCTAGTAATAAATATAGCCTAATTGACACTAATAACTTCAATCATCAAAATCTGTACTCACATAAAACTTACTTAAAGTTATAAATGCGGAAGTTTAAATAGATGGATGATTATTAGAAGATATCTCCAGAACGGTTGCATGGATCTCTCATGGAATAATCTAGAAGTACGCATAGGCTTCTAATATATTTTTTTTAATTCTACGCGAATGGTGACAGCTAGTATTAATAAAAAAGTTACCCTTCTTTCATTCTTTGCTTACCCCATAATGTTAGGAAAATAAATCAGTACATTATCACTTTAGAGGTATATGATTACAAAACACTTCGATAGAGCATTTTATCAATAAATGATAAGACAAACGATCGCTTCTTTTGAATTCTTGCAGTTGCTAGATATGTGTCAAGGTGCGCGCGCTTTTTGACGTTTTATTTTTTTAATTTTCGTAAGTGCGAAGACAATCGTCGTGCCAGTGTTTTTTAAATGTTTTTAAATTTAATTAAAAAAAAGTTTAAAATGCATTTTGGTGTGTTAGTAGATTAATAAATTAGTGGATTTTGATGCGATGTAATTATGTGTACGAATGAGTGCGTTCGTTTAGTTTTTTAGTGAAATTTTTATTGTTAATTTTGCTTCAAAAATGAAACTGAAAAACCCATTTCGACTCTTATCTTTGAGTATGTAATTTTGTAATAACCTACAATGTGTATTGTGTGTTAAGTGCCACAAACTCTGTTAGCCTAAAAATGTTCCCACCGTTGGCCTCGAACCTAACCTAATTTGTTATGTTTAGTTAGTGGTGACTACTCCATAGTCAACCACGCTGGTAGTGCGGGTTGACTTCACACATAACTTTGAATTTCTCTTCAGATATGTGCAGGTTACATCACGATGTTTTCCTTCACCGTAAGAACATCGGATAAATGTACATATGTACACAGTTACGACTTAGGGACCTTCAAGAAAAGAGCGTATACCTTCCTTAAAGGCCGGCAACGCATCTGCGATTCCTGTGGCGTTGCGGATGTTCATGGGCTTCGGATCAAATAACTTTCGGTCCATTGCTCGTTTGCCCCCTTCTCTTATAAAAAAAATAAAAAACACATTGTTGTATGACGGGATTCGAACCAAGGAACTGCAAATTACAAATCACATGCTTAAACCCTGAGCCACCGATGCTTGATGTTAAGTTTCAACGCCTTGATCAACGCCTTGATCAACGCATTGAATATGTTCACAAAATATGTTCAGGTTGTGTTTGTTCACAACAATGTTTCTGACTAAACGTACTTCTTGTTAACTGTTGATGAAAGGTAATTTTTATAATCCCATCATAATTGATACAATCCGCAAATGAATCATATCGCTGATAATGTTATCAAATGTTTACTGATAAATTTACCTTATCATTATTCTAATTTAATTTTAATTAAATCGTAAATTACTTTTATAGTATAACATATTACTAGGCAAATATACAAAGAAAATATTTGTATGTTTGTGAAGTATAAAGTATGACTGTTTTATCTACAACTAGCTGTCGCCCGTGACTCTGTTCGCGCGGTATTAAAAAAAGCGTAATAAGTAGCCTATGTGTTTTTCCAGACTATGTTCTACATCTGTGCCAAATTTCATCAAAATCCGGTGAGCCGTTCCGGAGATACCTTCAACCAAACATCCATCTAAACATTCACATTTATAATATTAATAAGATTGTTTTGCACTTTTGCACACACATGACTTATTAATAAACAATAGAGTCCTTAACACAAATGTTACTCTTAGTATCTGTTTCCACTAGGACGCAAGCTATTAGCAGTTACGATCACAACAGTGGAAATTTAACAAATAGTGGTTACCGCTTTGTGCAAAAAGGCACTTACGTTGCATGTTTAATTGTTACAGGTGAGATAAGATGGGTGCTGGGAGGCTGTAGTGTGAGAGAAATGTCCAACCTGTCGAGCGCGAAGCACGCGCCAACAGAGCCCGCGCAACTAGAGACCAAAAGTTAGTATGAAGATTTAATTATCTAGCCTTATTGCAAATATCTTTAAAAAGGTAGAGATGTATTTTTCTCTGCTTTAAATAATTAGAAATTATTTAAAAAAAATTCCAATCGAATGTATTCTCACTCGTCAAAACATACCAGCGAAAAAAATTACCCTGCTGTCTATGAGCGAAATATGAGCAAAGAGATTTATTACCTTTCATTATAAAGATAATCCTTTAAGGATTGGAACAAGTTGCCGGCGGCAGTTTTTCCGTCCAAGTATGACGTGGGGACCTTCAAGAGTAGAGTGAATAGGCATCTATAAAGCTAGCGCGTACCATCTTTAGACCATATCATCACTTCATCAGGTCGTTTAACAGTTGTAGACGCCAGCAACAATATCTGTTGCACGAATTGGTCAGCTCGCCCGGTGAAATACCACGACCATGCAGAAGACAGGCGTGAAGAAGGAAGCAATTGCGCGTACAGTCTGATGAGTGTGGTGCCGGAGTCCTAATTTTAGACCTCTTCCACTTCACAATATTTTCTTATTAGGAAAAAATGAGAGGGGGAAGTGGATTTGGCGTAAGAGGGGACGCATAGGAAGAGGTAATGTAGTCTTTCTGTGCGTCCCCTTCTCCGTTGATTAAAGGTAGGCAACGCATCTGCATTTGCGGATGTCCATGGGCAACGGTCGCCTCGCTATTTCGGCGAATTCAGGTGACCGTTTGCTCGTTTGCCACCTTTTCATACAAAAAAAAAGGTGGGATCGTGATGAAGTGCTAACTTGTTCAAAATAAAAAAGCCGAACCTGTACTGATGTCATTAAGAAAGAGGTAAAACCAGCATTTTCCTCAAATTATAAACCTTGATTGTATACAATATCTTTCCTGCAAAGAAATTTCCTTATCGGTGACAATGGACAGTCAAGGTATTGGAATAACTGAGAAGTAAAATACGTGACATCGGAATACAGGAAATTTCTAGATTATTCGATCATTTATCTCTCCAATAACTTACTTCGCTGGCGCAGCGACCCAAAGTGGGTCTTGGCCTCCGACACAAGAGATCGCCAGAGTCGCCTCTCCTGTGCCTTCTCCTGCCAGACCATCGCTTGTAGCTTCAGTAGGTCTAGCTTTCAATACGTTCTCTACTAAAAATATAAATTAACTAGTTGTCTCCCGCGACTCTGTGCGCGCGGAATTATTTTATTTTTATTTATTTATTTAACCTTTTTTATTCCAATATTTGGACCCCTTTTTGAGTGTATCCTCCAACCTTTTCCACCTGCCCTATCATAACTTAATTAGTAGCCTATGTGTTCTTCCAGACTATGTTCTACATCTGTCTAAATTTTCATCTAGATCCGTTGAGTCGTTCCGGAGATACCTTCAAACAAACATCGACCGGAACGGCTAAACGGAATGAAAATTCGTTCAATATTTTTTCAAGTTTATCTCAGTTAGACAGTCAAGGAAAGAGGATTTTAGTTCATACATTCTTTTTAATTTCCGTAGCGGGCGACATCTAGTCTGTTATATAATAACTAAATAGTCCCACAAAATAGCAATTCGCATGCGCTTTTGGCATCGATTAATGGTAATGTCTAGATATTTGCATATTTCGACTGTGCACAAGTTAATTTCAACAGTTTATATCTACGTTGTCTATATACAATTATGTATTACATACATTAAGTTTGTAAATCGAATCTAAAGTACCGATAGCTTAGTAGTTAAGGGTACCAACTGGATCACATGAGGTCATAAGTTCGAATCTCACGAACCAATAGTACAAGTGTTTGGAACAAGCAAAAACAAGTTCCTATTAAATTATATTAATCAAAAATAATTAAGATAATTAATTATGAGATAAAGCTAAAGGAAATTCAATACTAGCTCTATATTATTTTTCAAGGTTACAAACTTGATAAATAATATCAATCTACCCGCATAACAGGAATATGATTTACTACATACCGGATAACTAGTCGTAATATTTCCTCAATAGACTTCCGATAGTACATATTGATAAGCGAGTTTTTTTTTTAACTCGTATACAGAATAAAAATTATCTCTGAATATAACAGAGAATTAAATCAAATGAAAGCACTAGATTTTTAAGCATCGCTCGAGTCATTTAAGCAATGGACCGTCACAATTAAATGGATAGATATGTGAAAAGAGCATCCTGTATATCCTATCTTCACTCTCAGAATAACTATGTTCACAAACAAACAAATAATGAGATTGAATGTAGATAGCTACAAAGGTAGAGAAGGACCGAAGAAAGTATGAAATTCAAATATGACAGCTGGTAAAAATGAATGAAAGAGTTGTACATAAAAAAGAGAAGGCTGGTGTTTGAAAAAAAAAAAAATAAGTAAATATGTATATATATATATATTATATATATATATATATAATATTATAAAAAGTAAGTTGTTTCCCAGGGTCTCGTCGTCGCGCTGGTGGTAGGGCAGCGGCGCTCCGGCGGGCGCCTTCCGATTCAGACTGCTCGGGCGAGACCGCCTCGTTGTCCGCGGACAGTGCGGAGCGCGCGCCCCGGGCTCCGCCCCAGCCCACGCGTCAGACTAAAACTAGAGGGTAAGTAACAAAACAAAACGGTAATCCTGTCAACAAATTTAATCAATCAAACCTTATTGCTGTAAATAGCATTGTTAAGTGGACCCCTTAGTGTAGATTTATATAAAAGAAATCGACATTAAGGGTTCGTACATAACCAGTTAACAACTTGAATGTTGTTGTACTACTGTATTATAATCGTATTTAGGGAAATAAAAATAAGTTATAATGTTTCACAGAAGTCGTAGACGCGGTAGCGAGTGGGAGGTACTAGAAGGTCTCAAAGACGGACAGCGGTTTGAAAAGCGGCCCGAAGTCTTCAACGGCTATCTTCACAAGAAGAGGAAATGGCCACTGAAAGGATGGCACAAGGTATAGACCTGTATAATAGCAATTGGATAACTTATCTTACTTCTTATTTTTTAAATGCGAATGTTTAGATGTATGGATGGATGTTTGTTTGAAGTTGTATCTCCGGAACGGCTTAACGGAAAAAAAGGATTAGACTTTACTAAGGAGAGATGTATAGGAAGTACTTGTATACAAATATCCTATAGGCAACAGTCACTTGTCTATTTTAGCAAAATGAGGTGATCGTTTGCCACCTGAAACATCTGATCCTGGAATATAATCTACTACTTTTGACAGTGGTAGAACTTTCTAACAATAATATTCTTCTGGTGAAATACTACAACCACACAGAAAACAGGCGTCAATTAGAAGCAATTCCGCGTAGTCTTAGTGCGTGTCGCAGACCTAATTTTAGTCCACATTCCCTTCCTACCCTTTGCTTATAAGGAAATCATCTAAATGGGAAGTAAATTTGACGTAGGAGAGAACGCTTAGGAAGGAGAAATATCCTATTTCTGTGTTTCCTTCATTGATCAAAGGTAGGGAACGCGTCTGAAATTGTAGATCCATAGGCAGTGGTCACTTCGCTTTTCGGCGAATTCTAGTGGCAGCATGCTGGTTTGCCACCTTATTAAAAAAATGGTAGATTCAAGTCAATATTATCTTTTCAGCGTTTCTTCGTAGTAGACGGTGGTATTTTAGTATACGCGCGGTCGCCGTCAGATGTGGCGCGCGGCAGGTTGCACGGCTCAGTAGATGTTGGTCTGTCTGTCATATCGGCGAAGGCACGACGACGTCGTATTGATATTGACGCTGATGAGTTCATTTACCACCTCAGAGCTAAAACTCCTGACGTCTTCAGGACCTGGTTGAACGTTCTTAAGGCACATAGGCAAGTGAAAAAATCAACTAAACGCGTATTTTTTTGTCCAATTACAATTTGACTTCAATTTTTTGTTTTTTTTTGCAAAAATTGTTTATACATGTCTTAAATTTCAAACTAGCTGAAACTGTTTTTCAAAGCTAAAATCAAAATAATCTCATACCTAACATACCGAAGTTTCAACTGTCTAGTGATGTAGGGACAAACATTCTATTTTTTATATAGATAAATGTATATTTCAGGTTGTATCGTCAACATTTATTGACTTTTGGTGCTAGAGAATCTGTTCCTAAAATCCATGCGCCTTTAGAAGACCTGCCTACTGAGACTTCGTCACGTAAGTGGTCATTTTATCCATTAATTTTTTTTCAGAGATTTTCAACCTTATTAATGAATGAATAAGGTTAATTTTGATGTAATGAGCATGCTGTTGATTGAATATCCAATAAAAAACTTAATAAATGTACATTATTAAAAGCACTTAGTGATTCTGAAGAAATACCTTAATAATTGTGATATATCAAACCTTTTTTTCTATAGATTGTATTTAGTTTTTTATTATTTTTTTAAGAACACCTACAACTGTATTAATTATGGCCACTAGTTAATTTTTGTAATATCAATTTTAATTTTGCCACAATAAATCTTTTACAAATCACAGATTGGTTAGCAAGGAAAAGAACAAGGACTATATGTTCTTCAAGTGACGGCGATCAAATCGATTCTTTAACATCATCCATACTGTCAAATTTGATCCCACCCAAAGCTATACCATCCAATACTTCACTCGTACACAAAACTGGTATTAAAAACAAAGAAATAACATCACTAAAATGTATTTACTCAAGAAAGAAAACCAATTCAATGGATAAAAGAATAGTTTGCTGTTTCAAACGTGTTGCAAATTCAAAAGAATTAACTAATAACAAAATTAAGGAAGCGAACATAAGTTGTATTAATGACGGAAACTCTGATGACGCACAAAACAATCCAGAAGAAATGCTCATGCATACCACAAACCTAGACGTTAAATCACCTTACCTAGAATCTTTAATGAGTATGGAATCACTATATTTACCAAAACAGAAATCGAATTCTAGTTACAGAAAAACAATACCTAATTTCCAAATAATTTACAAAAGGAACGAAGAAAATAAACTCGCCAAAACATCTAAAGATGCAAACATAGTTAAAAATGAACCAATAGTATTTTGTTTTACACATAAACATCGATCTTGTAGAACTAGTGCCAAGGCCCCGCTTTTAAAACGCAGCAGAAAATCTACTAATATGGTTAAATACAGAAACGTATTAACCGAACCACCTCTCAAACAACCATTGAATAAAAGAATGCTTCTCGGAAAATATAAACTAAAAATTTCCCGACACTCAGATGCTAGACCGGCGAGAGTAATACTTTTGAATCAAAACCATAATGAAGCTAGTAACGAGAACAATACAAATATAAAAAAAGACGAAATCGTCGATACTGAATTTAATAAAATAACTGAAAAACTAGTCGAAACTGTATTTGAAAATTATAACAAATTTGAAAATTATAGATCCGAAGATCATATAAGAAGCTTCATCAACCGAGTTATAGCGGAAATATATTGTTTCAGCTGCGAACAGATCGATGATCATCCAGTTAAAGCATTATTCAAATGTCTTCTAGAATACTGGATACAGAAAAGTTCGTTTCCACATTTAAAAGAAACAGTTAAAGCGGTTAAATCTATAAGTAAACCATCAAACTATTATTTTACTAAAGACCAAAAGACATCAAGTCTATGCGTCAAGAATCAAAGCAAAGAAACGCAGTGCCACGATTGCTATGACACTTTACGAAAGAAAAAGTCTAAACATTCAATAATCTCCAATCCAATCGGTTTGGTAAAACTGCCTAAAACGGAAAGCTTTAACAAAGAACAAAAGATTCTGGAGTTGGAAAGAATGATAAAGAACACTGTTTATTACTGTGACAACACACGTACAGAGCCTAGAGAAAGCAAACAAGACGATATACAAATAACAAAAATTTTAATCGAAAACATTGGCAAAGACAACTCAAACCAATCAACAAATAAATTCAATAAAATGGCTAATGAAGGTGAATTAATAGAGTTACAAAAAGTAATAAACTATTTACTAAGTGAAACCTCACTTCCAGTAGATATGGCAAGAGAGATTTTCAAAGCATATTTAAATATTCTTAAAAATGAGAGTGTCGATGAAATGTCCAGCAGTTTATCTATGGATATTCCCAAAAATATCGAACCTAAGTCCTATAATTGCGACGTTCTAACTGATTGCGTACAAAAACATATATCTAAAAACATAATGACTCAAAGTTTTCAAGATAACATATCGTTTAAAGATCACTTATCCCTTACTAATGTTAGTGAAATACATTTATATAATGTTCTAAATAAAATAACATTTAAATCTGACAATGTTAAAATACCATGGGATCGTAACACGCAAAAGGAAAAGATAAAAGAAGCTATGCTAGAATATAGACAATTTAAAGATCCAGAATCCACATTTAAAATTCAACCTGATACAAATGAAGTTAATAACAAAAGCAGAGTTTTATATCTCTCACAATATAATCTAGGACATATTACGACGGACAATGTCCCGCTGGTAAAAGAGAGGATGTCAATTGCATTCAAAGTAGACAATAACGCAGAAGCAGCAATTTCTAAACCAGACTATGTTTTACAGAACAGCGATGATCCATGTAAAAATATTCCACAACCTTTACTTCCAATATTCGATTATAAAACTGATTCTGACAGATTATTTTCTACAATCATCGATCCTAAAATAAATTACTATAAATATCCTTATATGGATTTTAATTACAATACACATGAAAACATAAGTATCAAACCTTTTTGCAGTAGTGAAACTTTATCTAATGAATGGTTTAAGAAAATATACGAGAAAAGATGGGAAATTAATGATATGGCGTATGTTATAAGTGACAATTCTAACATCACTAGATTGTCTTCTGATGTGTTTAAAAAACAATCCAATGTCTTAACTCTTGTTGAAAAAGAGGATGATTTGCCAAATACTTCAAAGAATACAGATGAAGTAGTTAAGGATTTTAAAGAAAAAGTTAATGTTAATTCTGCTGACAAAAAAGAAGATTTGCATTCTTTAAAAAGTAAATTGTCAGATATTATTGATGAAGAATTTAAAAAGTTATTATTGAATAAATTGAGCAGACTTTCGGAAACTATACCACCTTTGCATGAAGATATTTACAAATTATATCACAAAATTTTGGACAAAATAGATATTACAGATACAAAATCCACAGCTAATGTTAAAAATGAAGACAATAATAATAAAAAAACAAAGAAAGATATGGCTATTCAATTCGAAGTAACAAATCCAATCGATGAAGCAATAAAGAAAAATAACGTAACTGTTAACACAACAAGTTTCACAACACTTTTAAAAACAACTAAATTTATGGATGACAAAGCAGAAAATACTCAACTTTCTGATAAGAAATTAGAATTAGAGAATTTAAAAAAAACAACTGAACGTGTTAATAAAAAAGCAGAAGTAAAAGTGACCGTGCTAAAGGAAAAAAGAAGCAAAGCTGTTTCAAATCAAAAATTATATAGACTGAAATGCACACGAGATTTTACAATGAACACACCTATTAAATTAAGAAAGAACGAGAGGAATAAACGTACAAATATAATAGTGACATTAAAAAAGAAATCACCACATAAATTTGATAATAAAGCATTAAAGAATCTAAGAAAAAACTTAATTAATGATAGTCAAAAATCTAAAACATCCAACCCTACCAATGCTCACGAACTGAAGAATAAATTGTCTAAAGATTATAAATTTTACCAGCAATACTTTAATAGTAAATACAAATTTAAAAAGTACAATTCTATTGTAACACCCACAAAATTAATCAGTAATGGAGACCTTAAGACATTGTACCGATGTTCCAGTGATCGATATCATAAATCGGGTTTGTCAACCTAAATTCCTTAATGTAAGAGTATTAAAAACTTTAGTTTAGTCTAGTTAGACTAAAAGTTACATACAGGATGTATTAATATACCAAACATTTTCTTTAGTAGCTTACTGATTACTTTGATTACTTGTCTGAGTACCTAGTTTGTATGTATTTCGTTATAAAAAACCGATAGAATATCAGTTAGTCATAAATTAATTAAGAACGGCTTAACTCATTATGATTGTCGATGTCGGCACCGACTAGTTTCGAATCCGTCGGTGGTCCATCTTTAAGGCGAGATTTAGATAACTTTGCGGTCGCGTCGCGTCTCGCACTGGGTAGACAACACGTCCGAAACTAGTCGGCGCCGACACCGGACAATCATACGTGAGTTAATTCATTTATTATTATGTCTCACGAAAATTTTAATAATTTAATATCTAGTAGTTTATTACATATGAATCACTGGAAGTATTTTGTACAATTATTAAAAATGTTTTTGGATATATAGCACGTTATCCTGATTATTTAGTAATTTATACCCTTATGTTATTTGTGTGTAGATAATGGTTTTATTGTTTTTCTCCTTGTAATGTTGATTTCGTTTGTAGCATGTACAGTGGCGGTTAAAATTAATGTAAAATCAAATTTTATCTCCAATTAACTATTGAATTGTTCTTAATTATTATAATGTTTTCCTTTCTTTCGATTAGTTCAGTACACAAAACATTTTCGAACCTTTTTAATCCCGGCATTTTATTTGACACCTCTGGTATAAGCCCAAACCACTGATTTCCGATAAATGGATAGGTTACTGCTGTTAAACGTGCCTATTGATGTTACGTGACAGTTAATTCTTTCTATATTATTAGTTAGAATCCACACTACTGTTACTATCAGCACCAAAATTACGAAAATCGAATAGGCACAAAATACCACGTCTCATAACCAGTCCATTAATAGAGATCAGTGGCCTAAACAAATGTCACATACTTTATTGCCCTTTCTAATCTCTTAACATCTATAATCTGCCTTATCTATTATATTTTCTTTTTATGTCATTTCTAAATGATTATTACTTATTACTAGTTCTGACGTAATCGGTCATGTAATATAACAACGGGTGATTTTTTTTAATGGTAAATTTGACCGCCACTGTGAATTCCCCAATATCTTGCAGGGCTGGTTAGCCCGACGGGTGCGCCACTGCGCGGCCCGCAAGCCGGCTTTGTATCCGGCACCCCTGGCGGACGATTGGCTACTTGGATTATAGGTATGGTAGAATAAAAAAAAATGTTTTTCGCTTGTCAAAATGTAAAACCATAAATAGGATCTATTGTCAAAATTACAACACACAAAACGCCTGAGGGATTTTTTTTTGTTATATCTGTCTAGTTTAACCCCCTTTCCTTGTATATTGTATGCATGTTTATGAAATGCTCGTGTTTGCAATTTTAATATTTTATTGGTACTTTTAATGTGTTATTTCAAAAACGTAAATTGAATTAATTTTAAAACAGCCTGTATATTTCAAAAGAATGACGTTTTTCAGACAGCTGCAACGAAGAAAACTTTATCTTAATATCACTTATATTGCGAAATCTATTTTTCTAAAGTTTCTAAGTTTTTTATTATAATCTGTATTCGATGAACGATGTTTCGTGTACAGATTCCGGTGGTCCATTAGAGAATGCATCTCGAGAGCTAGGTCAAGCACAGCTGTCCGTACAACAGCTGCAGAGACTTCTGGATGCGCTTGAAATGCAGCAGCAGGTGCATCATGATACAGATGTGAGTGTATAATCGAATGTAAACCAAACCGAGGCATAAACGCGTCGTGTACGTATTTACAACGGGTGAACACCGCGTGGTTTGATGATGAAAGAAAAAGGAATGGGGAGAAAAACTAACTTTTACTCACCACAGATGTCAGAATTATCAAAAATGACAGTAGCAATAAATATACCACAGATATACAAAACAACACTTTATATACAAAATACTCTGTGGGCGTAGTCATGGCAACGACTTCCGTCAAATTTTACTTGAAAAAATTCAAAAATAAGTTATTTTTTTAAAGACAGAGAGAAAGACTTAGATGGATGGATGGATATAGAATTTGTTTTTTTTTTTTATTTGCACGGTCGGAGTCACAGGCTACAGCTAACTTATATTTTTTACTTGTTTCACTTCAGGTATCACTTGAAGGTGCTTCTCCTAACGTTAAAAAGGACCGACGTAAGTTCGGTTTAAGAAAAAAGAAATCAAACAGTAAATGTGCTTCCGTAGAACTACAGC
This sequence comes from Papilio machaon, assembly GCF_912999745.1. Lineage (NCBI taxonomy): Eukaryota > Metazoa > Arthropoda > Insecta > Lepidoptera > Papilionidae > Papilio > Papilio machaon. The sequence continues at coordinate 798,688 of NC_060011.1, forward strand.
CTCCACACATTGATCCATCTAACTCTCATATGGTAAGCGAATTTCAACCTTACTGCTATATACTTAAGTAATATTATCATCAGCTCACTATACATTCCCCACTGAGGGTCTTAGAGCCTACCGTAAGTTAGTGGTGACTAGGACATAGTCAACTAGTGCGGGTTGACTTCATACATATCTTTGAATTTCTTTGCAGATTTTGCAGACTTTGGACGTATAGTGAGCTGATGATGATATATGTATGTAACTTAATTTTTTTTCTTTCCAGGCTCTGTCAGCGTTGACAGCGCCCCCTTCCCCAGGTGGTGGAGCCTCCTCCGTCCCCAACTCGGCTGCCTCTTTGCCTATCGGTGAGTCCCCTACATCCCCTCCTACAACGCATTGTGTGTGTTAGTCGCTTCTCTAGGTGTATATGTGCGCATAATAAATTGATATAATAGCTCTAATATTAGATGTCGTTGTTCTAAATTGTATTATTTTTTCTTTTTCCACTGGTATCATTGGATTTATGAATCGTTTTTTATAAACAACTAGCTTTTACCCGCGACTCCGTGCGCGCGGAATAAAAAATAGAAAACGGGGTAAAAATTATCCTATGTCCGTTTCCTGGTTCTAAGCTACCTGTCCACCAATTTTCAGTCAAATCGATTCAGCCGTTCTTGAGTTATAAATAGTGTAACTAACACAACTTTCTTTTATATATATAGATATAGATATTACTGTTTGAAGGATAATTTCTAGGTTAGGCGAATTAATTTCATGTAAATACTTGTATCTTACATCTTACTATCTTACTAATATTATAAATGCGAATGTTTAAATGGATGGATGGATGGATGTTTGTTTGAAGGTATCTCAAGAACGGCTCGACGGATCTTGATGAAATTTGGCATAGATGTAGATTATAGTCTGGAAGAACACTTAGGCTACTTATTAAGGTTTATTTTAATTCCGCATGGACGGAGTCGCGGGCTATAGCTAGTAATGTTATAAAGAGGAAATATTTGTTTTTAAAAATTCTTCCACGGTTGTAAAGCTACACTATCCCCGGGTGACATAGGCTATTTTTATTACTAGATTTTTTTTTATTTCCTCTCAAATTAAGTCGCGAGCAACTGCTAGTATATTATATTTGTTATGCGCATATTTGTTTGTTTGTAAACTATATATGTTTGTTTCTAGTGACAGTGTTGTGTCGTGACAAGTTGAAATACCCTTTGGATAAAGGCACATTTCCCGCTTGACAATGGAAACCTAACTTTATACCAACGTAGTTATTCTGTTTTGATGTGTCTTGTTTTTTTATATTTATTTGTGAATGAATAAATTATTTATTAAAATATAGTTTTGTTTGTCTAGAGTTTAGTATTAAATGTTGTTTTTGACTATGTCTTCTCGAGGATTCTACGAGATTGGTAAGTCTACGTCGGCCATGTTGCAATATGGCGTCGTATACACGTCTCTGTCACACATTGCACGATAGAAAGAGACAGCATGTGCGTTCGATCATGTTTGTAGATGACGTGCGGTAGACAGTTCGCGCTATATCCATCTGTCAGAATACTTTTGTTGCGTCGTTTTTTTTTTAAAAAAGTAAAATTAATATCATTTAAAAAAATGTTGCATGTGAAAAAATATTTTCAAATTCTAATAAATTAAACATTTTTTTTGTAGTCAAATGTCTATTCATTTGTTTTCAAAATTATTTGACAAAAAAAAAACTAATTCGCTTTATTTTGACGGACATCGATTTTACATTATTTAGAAAAAATCATCAGGAAATTAAAAAAAAAAATACAAAAATTCTAATTGAAACTTTTTCTCGTTTTGCCTTCCAGCGTTTCTTTCGACATTTCTGGCCACCACTTTAGTTCGTAAGACTGATTTTTTATTTTATCTTTCTACCCCCATACACGTCTCCCTTTCACGCATGATCGGTCAAGTCACAAGCAAGCGATTTATGTCTTTAATGTCATATATATAAAGTATAAAATCGAAATTTAAAGATGCATTTTAAATTTATTCTTTAAAATAGACATTACTGGCAACACATTCAATAAAAAAATATGATTAATGTCTATTTTAAAAGAATAATATTGCATGTTTATTATTTTAAATTTATTCTTGCGAAAATTGTATTAGGAATTTTACATCTATTTATTTTATATAGGTTAATATTTTTTTAAGAATGCCTGATATTAAATTCACATTTTTAATCAAGCAAAAGTATTAAAATTTCACACTTTAATATATAAATGAGAGCTACATATATCAATTTGTCCTAATTTCTGATTACACGTTGGTTTCTGAGACCCAAAAAAAAAATGGGACCCATCTGCAAGCACTTCCTTTCGATTAAAATATTTTTTATCAAAATCGGACCACCAGGGGCGGAGTTTCGAGGTAACACATATATATTAGGTCCTTACATATGAAATTGGCGTTTTGTATGGGAGGAACAAAAAGTCGAATATTTTTAATATAATATATTTAATTAATCAAAGTATGAACCATTATTTTCTATGCACTTTTGCCATCTCATAGGTAGTTCATTGGTCCCTTTACTAAAAAAACCAGTCGGACGGGAATCAATAAAATCTTTGAAGGCGATTTGGACTGCCCCATCGGAGTTGAATTTTTTCCCTTGCAAGGAGTTATCCAAATTTCGAAAAAAATGGTAATCTGTTGGAGCAAGGTCCGGGGAGTACGGAGGATGTCTTAGACTTTCCAATTGAAGCTCTTCTAATTTAGTAGCCGTCTGTTGCGCAGTGTGTGGTCTAGCGTTGTCGTGAAGCAGCAGTGGCGTGGAGCGATTGACCAGCCTAGGTTGTTTAGCCGCTAGCTTTTCCATCATGGTTTGCAATTGCTGACAATAGACATCAGCCGTAATAGTCTGGCCAGATTTGAGAAAACTGTAATGAACAATACCGGCACTAGTCCACCAAACGCTTACAAGTAACTTTTTTGGGGTTAATTTTCGCTTGGGGCAGGATTTGGCTGGCTGGCCAGGATCCAACCATTGCGCTGAGCGCTTCCGATTATCGTAAAGAACCCATTTTTTATCACAGGTAATGATTCGGTTTAAAATACCTTCATTATTGTGCCGGTTTAGTAATGTAACGCAACAGTCGACGCGCGTTTGCCGGTTTGCTTCAGTCAATTCGTGAGGTACCCACCTTTCAAGCTCTTTAATCTTCCCAATTTGCTTCAAGTGAATTAAAACAGTTTTATCACTAACATCGCAGCCTGCAGCTAACTCGGACGTGGTTTGCGATGGATCCGCTTCCACAATAGCCTTCAACTCTTCATTATCAACTTGAGTCTCAGGCCGTCCACGGGGCTTGTTCTGCAGATCGAAATTTCCAGAACGAAAACGTTGGAACCAAAAACGAACTGTGTTTTCTTTTGCAACACGACCGCCATACACATCATTCACCCTTCGAGTCGTTTCCGCAGCACTAGTGCCACGGCGGAACTCGTACTCGTAAATAATGCGATATTTTAAGTTTTCCATTTTGTAAAATGAGTGACGCAAACAGAAAAAAACAGAAGAAAAAAAACAAATGAATGACGGTCATCGAACCACAAATACATGAGTCTATAGCTGTACAAATTTGAATTTGGAATTCCTTACCAAAGAGGAGAAATTCGTGATTAAAGTGGCCAGTACGAAAAACGCCAATTTCATATGTAAGGACCTAATATAAAAAAATACAGTCAAATTGATAACCTCCTTCTTTTTGAAGTCGGCTAAAAACAAAACACATCGTCATCCATGTCATTATCTTTAACAAAATAGAGGTAATATCTTTTAAAATGGGGAATTTTGGTCTGAGAAACCTACAATTAGGCAGACACTTTGTTATTTTTCACGTCGCTTTGGAAACGCATTTAAAACTTTATTATTATTTTTAATTATTCCTCAAATGTAATGCCTTATTTTGTCAATACTCTGCCATTCAACATATTGAAATAAAGTTATTCGAACCTGCAATTATAGTTTTAAAAGACGGATGCTTAACCACTGAGCCAGCTTCTTTGATATTGACACACTTTTAAATTGTTTACTCCACATCTATAATAATCTTAGTAACTGGGTTATCACTGATAAGACGAGATAATCTCAAGATTTAGTTTATCTCAAATATTCCATACAATTTTGAACTCTAAGTTTATAGTAGTAAATTTGATTTTTCAATAGACAACGGTCAGATTATTTGCAGTATGTTTTTTTGAACGTGAAGGAAGTTTTCATGTTTTCTTATAATAAGTTTGTCTTTTTCACACAGTTGTTATTGAAAAAAGATAGCAAGTTTGGTTAATTTTTCACAGGAATTTCGTAACAGTTATAGTCTATTGCGCAATGAATTCATAAATTTTATTCATTTTAAAAAATTAAAATAAGTAATAATTTTTTTTATAATATTGTGATGATGTAATTTTATTTTTTTAATATATCGTGTGTTTTTTTGAAAATGACATTTGATAGTGGTGTCATAGTGCCCGTAGGAAAGATTGTTTTCAATTATTTAATGAAATTACTAAGAGAATGCGAAATGGATACATGTAAGTTAAATTAAATTAAGTTTAACTTAATATTTCAATAAGAAATAATTAATAAATAACAGTTTATATAAAGTAGATTTTATTAGTACATTTAAATAGTATTTAGGCCTAATTTTAGTCCTCTTTCCCTTCCCACCCTTTTCTTATTAGGAAAGGATGGGAATGGGAAGTGGATTTGGCGGAAGAAGGGACGCATAGGAAGTAGAAATGTCCTCTTTCTGTGTGTCCCCTTCTATGTTGATTAAAGGTAGGCAACTCATCTGCATTTGCGGATGTCTATGGGCAACGGTCGCCTCGCTATTACGGCGGATCTAGGTGGCGTGGCCGTTTACTCGTTTGCCACTTTATGATATAAAAAAAGCATATTTTAAGAATATAGTTATTTATCATAGTTATTTAAAAAACACATTATATTCATCCAGAACATTAATTCTCCCCACATTTAGTATTTAAATTTCGTTTAGTTAGTATATTATGTTTTAAAGCCCATTGTATATATCAAAGTTTAATATCTTATGTACAATATGACTATATTATAGGCGTAGGTTAACAGTAAGGTTCCACTGACGAAATATGTTTCCGCAGTGAGAACCCAGTGTAAAGTAGTACCTAGGTAATCTTGATAGATTTCAACTTCTAGAAAATACTAGAATTACTTATCTAATCGTAAGACTATAGCAATGAAAACCAAATTTAATATTTTTACATATCGTCGTTGGATTATATATGTTGCTGTGTTTTTTTACAGAAACATTTATTAAAAACATGTTGCGATCTAGATTTTTTAATATGGCAATTTACTTGCTACGTTACAATAAGTCGAAACACACTTTTTCAAGATATTTTTTTCACAAACTTTCAGCATTTAAAGTGTTTAAAAATGAACCTTTATGTTGTTTAGCATGTGCGGCAACACGTCCGCAGTCGTTGCCGGGCGCGGAGGCACTGGGCACCACTGGAGGTGCTTCCCTCGCCAGCCTTACTCCTGATCACCAGATCAGAGAAGATTTCACAGTTCTCGCGAAAGACCTGGTTGCCAGCTTGAAGGGGATAGTCGCTACTTTGGTAAGTAATAAGGGCGATTAGGGTGGGGCCCTGATTGTCTTGATCTCGGGAAGACGGCAACATGGTATGGTTCTGTGTTCCCGTAGTTAGGTAATTGCGTTGTGAATGTCAAATTTCATCGAAATGTTTAGAAAATACAGTCGAACCTTGATAAGCGAGAGTTTAAGGAACCGCGATATTTTTTCGCTTGTAGAGGTTTCTTTGAGTTTCTCGCTTGTGGAGGTCGCTCGTCCAGTTCTCGCTTGTACATTTGAATAGCTACATTGATATGTCAGGTTTGCGAGAGAGGCAGACTGCGGGCGGTGGCGGAGGCGGGCGAGAGCGCAGGCGGGGCGAGTCTAGCCGCACTAAGATCAAATCTATCCACAGCTCTTCACCAGAACTCCGGTGAGCCGACACTCACGATACAGATCTTTTTCCACTGACCAACATATTGATATCGAACTCATTTACTTTACATCAGAGATAATATGTGTTTTGTAAATTATAACTCTGTAATCACAGACTTATTAAACACAGATCTGTCTGCATCTTGAATTTAAACAACTGACTTTTTCAGCCAGTGAAATATGTAATAAACAATTTGAATAATTTATTGACAAATTTTATTTCTGTTAGTAGCAATATTCTACCAACGTTTGATACAAAATGCTTCTTGATGTAAATCAGCGATATCTTAAAGTGGGTTTTTAATACTAAAATCCTTGTTTTTCCATGACGAAACCCATGTTTAATACAATAAACCAGGGATCGTGAACCTTAACATATCGACGTATTTTTTCTGAAAGAAATCTTTGATAAATTCATAGACGTGCCGTCAAAAAATGTTGACTTTATTATTACTTGATGTGTCAATTGTGTTCACTCCAAATATAAAACTACACTTCTCACATTTCCGGTAGTGCATTTTATGATTATGTCCAAAATGTTGTGTCTTGTACCATTTGTTCGCAACCCCTGCAATAAACAAATCTCAAAGTACACACTTGACAAGTTTTTGACTATCTATGTGTATCTGTGTGCCTGGTATTTAATTAATGACTGGAGAAGTTTACAACACAGAGCTGCGCTCGCGTCTCTCCCGGATACATGATGCATCAGACCTCGCAGAGATATCCTCTATGGGACATAACTCGGAACAGGTTAGTCGACACAATTTCACCAGAATAAAAAAAAACTTGAGAGGTGTCAAGGGACACCCGGATGGAACGAAGTTCCTTTCGATTAATTAGTGAAGGAACCAATGTTTATTCTATGAATATAAAACTTAAGTATTTTATTTCTATGAATTTTCGTTATATATTGTCACGTCGTTGCCATGGTGAAGTAGCGCTCATTCGTCGTTAACATACTTACTATAGCAAAAAGTGTCGTGACAACTTTTCGTAAGAATTTTTTCCGTCTAGCCCCCTTTCACAACGCGCGATAAGGAACTTCGTTACAAAAACTTAATTAGTAGTAACTTATGTGTTCTTCCAGACTATATTTTACATCTGTGTAAATTTTCATCAAGATCCTTTGAACCATTTCGGAGTTACCTTTCAACAAAGATCCTAATATTTTAAATATATTTTGTAAATGAAGGCTTGTACAAGTTTCTATCTCTCTAACTTGTTAATACATAAAAATGTATGCAGCTGACTGTACCAAGGAACCGCAATTTTTTCTCGCTTATAAAGGTTTCATTAACTTGAGTGTCTCGCTTATGGAGTTCGTCCGTTGGGATTGAACAATGACTGTCTATTATCCAGGTTCGACTGTATTTTAGTGACGAATCAAAGTGTAATTTATTTTAGGAAAAGTTTTTGAAAAATTTTATTTACGAATATCCCGCTGCTGCCTTGCGCCTGTTACCGCGGTCATTTTTTTAAACAAACCTTATTATTAAGTTTTAGTACAGTTATACTTTTTTTTGCTGTTGTTAATTTAATATACAGTCGAACCTGGATAAGAGAGAAAAGCGCAATATTTTTCTCGCTTATAGAGGTTTCTCTAACCTGAGTGTCTCGCTTATGGAGGGCAATGACTCTCGCTCGTAGAGGTTTCACGCTTATGACTCGACTATATATATATATAATATTTATTTATAGAGTATGTCTGTACAGACTCGTCAGTTCCAGCAGTCACTAAGCTACAGTTCCTCCTGTGTATCAGCCTCGGAGTTCTTCGATGCTGAAGAGCATGAGGACTTGAAGCCGGAGATCATTGACGCTGACGAGGTAAGCTGTTCTAGATTTCTGCAAAGTAAACACACCATTATTTATTTTATTGTTTTATATTTAACTAGCTGTGGCCCGCGACTCTGTCCGTGCGGAATAATAAAAAAAAACTTAATAAGTAGCATATTTGTTCTTACAGACTATGGTCTACATCTGTGCCAAATTCCATCAAGATCCGTTTAGTCGTTTCGTTTACCTTCAAACTTCCATCCATCTAAAAATACGCATTTATAATATTAGTATGATTTTTTTACAATTTTAGAGACGTGAGAAGAGTTAATGTATTAAATTCGCCAGTAGTACACACATTAAGACATTACATATATTTAATTTATATACAAAAAATGAAATTGAAGTATCTGTATGTAATAACGAAAAAAATATCATATTTCTTACAAATTAACTGATTACGAAAAACCAATTTTTGGAATTTTACGTCTGTATGTTCGTAAGGGTGCGTTTGTTCCTCGTAATCTCCCGAACGGTTAAACCGATTTCGACAGGACTTTGACGAGAAGATAGCTAATAAAGACGGGCATGTTAAAGGCTAGTTTTTTTCCTAGGTTGTTGAAGTTTTTTAAATAAAATTGTATATATTGTAGGCGGGTGTGATAGAGTTGGATGGCGACTCTTCGTCTGAGGCTGGCTCTCTCAGCAGCGAGGAGGGCTCTGCCAGCTCCGATAACTCTGAGGCCGCCAGTCAGTGTAAATAACATTGTAAACATTATTGCTTTTATATACTATAGCTTATATATTCCACTTTTCATGACCTTTTGGACCCCCCCACCTTTTTTAACTTCACGTGATTATTAGATATAACAAAAAATATTACTAAATAATGATAAAAATGCTTATAAAAGCAAGTAATTAAAAACAAATACTGTATCTCTCTCTCTTCCCATCTTCTATATCTCTTTTTATCTCTCTCTCAATTGACATTATATTTGTTCAGTGGTGACAGCGGAACCAGTCTCCCTCCTGACTACAAACGGCAGCGTGTCAGTGCGGGGGGTGACGGTGGGTGCGGGAGGTGCGGAGGGTGGGTGGTCGCGACGTACCCGGCTGCCCAGCCCGCGTCCCACACCCGGTGGACCCAGCCTCTGGAATCTGCTCTACAAGAACATAGGCAAAGATCTCAGCCAGATCTCAATGCCTGTTACTATCAATGAACCTCTCAATATGCTACAGGTGAGCAGATCTGAAAATTAATAGTGGTAGTGTACGCGTAACAAGGGGAATTCTCTTTTTGTGTGTCCCTTTCTCTGACAATTAAATCTACGGTCAACGGTCGCTTCGCTATTTTGGCGAATTCAAGTATTTCTATTAACTCTTAACTCCAAAAAGATTGAACGTATGTAACTTTTAGTGTTTAACTGGATATTTATAACATTACAAAAAAATGTAGATTTGATTTTTTTACATGTCGCTATTTTGGCGAATGTTATTCCTATTAACTATTTTTTTTCAATATTAAAAGGTAGCAAACGAGCAAGCGGCCACATGAATTCGCCAAAATGGCGAAGCGACCGCTGCCCATAATCATTCGTAATTGCAGATGCATTGCATACCCTCAATCGACGAAGGAGGGGACGCACAAAAAGAGAATTAACCTTCCTATGCATCTCCATCAAATCCACCTCCCCTTCCCTTCTTTAATATGTTTAATATTTTCAGAGGCTGTGCGAAGAGCTAGAATATTCAGAATTACTAGATCTAGCAGCTAACAGTGATAGTGGTGTGGAGCGCATGTCTCTGGTGGCGGCGTTCGCAGTGAGCGCGTACGCAGCCACCGCACACCGCGCCGCCTCTAAACCATTCAACCCACTGCTGGCAGAGACATACGAGTGTGTCAGAGAGGACAAGGGCTTCAGATTTATAGCTGAGCAGGTACAGTCAGGACACTTCGCGGTGTTACACTTACAGAAAATGGACAAAACGAAAAATAACCAGTTCGGTAGCAGTGAGTTCTGCAACGTCAGTGGCTCAGGGGTTAAGCACTTGACTTGCACTCTGCAGGTCCTGAGTTCGAACATGTACCAATGTGTTTTTCGATTTTAGATTTACATATGTACATTTATCCGACGTTCTTACGGTGAAGGAAAACATCGTGATGCAACCTGCACATATCTGAAAAGAAATTCAAAAAAAGTGTGAATTCAACCCGCACTGGGCCTGAGTTGGATATGTCCTAGTCACTCCTAACTTGGGGTAGGCTCCGAGCCCTTCAGTGGGGTCGTAAAGTGAGCTAATGATGAGTTCCGCAAACGAAGACATAATAATAAAAAGCAATTAGTAGTGTACTACTGACGAATTTATTCATATAAAATAGTAAAAAAGATTTATTCCCATATCTAATCAACTAACTTCTACCTAGGTTTCCCACCACCCTCCTATATCTGCGTGTCACGCGGAGTCAGCCCGCTGGAGTTTCTGGCAGGAGGCGCGAATCCGCACCAAGTTCTGGGGCAAGTCCATGGAGTTCCAGCCTGCAGGTCGCGTACACGTGCGTCTGCATACCACCGGAGACCATTACACGTGGAACAAGGTAACTTACTGGATCACTGACCCCCCCAAAGTTGTCAACATGGACCCCCTACTGTTCGTACAAGACACGACAGGGGGTGTAAGATGGTAGGAATTTTAGTTGTGGATCTTCAAATGAGGAGTTAAATTGAAATTTTAAGTAGATGGCGCTAGAGTCAAGGGTGACTGCCTTTTTTTCTTTTTTAATATTGTATTTATTTTATGAACTAGCTTTAAAAAAAACAATAACTTTTTAGAGTTCAATTTGATGGAAGTCGCTGCTATGATTACAGTTTAACCAATAAATTCTACATCTCTGCCAAATTTCAACGAGATCCGTTAGGCTATTCTGGAGATGTGTAATATATATTCATCCTTCCATCCATCCATTTATAATATTACTATAATGTATTTATGTATGTATGTATGTTTAGGTGACGACGTGTGTGCACAATTTGTTCGGAGGACAGCGCTGGGTGGACCAGTACGGTGACATGCACATCGCATGCACCGGCACTGACATCACTTGCAAACTCAACTTCGTCAAGGTAACTATGACAACCAGGTGTTACGTCATCCGTGACGTCACATCACAATAATAAGGACTACTAGTTGTCGCTCGCGACTGCATCCGCACGGAATTAAGAAAAATAATATGCTTATGTGTTCTTCCAGACTATTTTCTACATCTATGCCATATTTCATCTAGATTCCTTCAAATAATAATCCATCCATCTACACATTCGCATTTATAATAGTAAGATGAATGTAGGCTACAATATAGTAATAAATTGGCTTGTATATAGCGTCACAATCCATACACGAACCTTCATCATAGACAAAAAACTTCAAAATACTTTTAGTGACTTTTATTGACATAGTTTTATAACATAAGGTATATATATTTTTTAATTTCACGTTTATCTGTGTCAAAATTTTGCGCTAAGTAACTAAAAAAAGTAAAATGACCGCCATGTATGGATTTTGACTTTCTCTGTTTACTTTTTTGTTTTTGAAATGGAAACTAAATGTACGATATATCATGTAATTTTTCCATTTTATGATTCCGAACCAGGAAACTGACATAGGATAATTTTTACCCCGTTTTCTATTTTCCATTCCGCGCGGACGGAGTCGCGGGTAAAAGCTACTCTATATATACAAAAGAAAGTCGTGTTAGTTACACTATTTATAACTCAAGATCGGTCGAACTGATTTAGCTGAAAATTGATGGGGAGGTAGCTTAGAACTAGGAGACGGACATAGGAACTTTTTTATCTTGGTATGCATTTTTTTATTCCGCGCAGACGAAGTCGCGGGTAAAAGGTAGTATAAGATGTATATTTGTATATTTCAGGCAAGTTCATGGTCGAGCAGCCGTCACGAGGTTCGCGGTGCGGTGTCATGGTCAGGAGGTCGGCTGCGTCTTGCAGGTCGCTGGTCTGAGACCCTCACTGCAGGAGACCCACCCAAGGCCAAGTGTCTCTGGAGACCAGGTACAGTCACCTCCGACCGAGGTACCACATTTACAGAAATAAAGCACTGTTTGTTAAATTAGTAAATAATATATATCAGGGAAAGAAAACGAATCGAATGGTTGTGTGTGTGTGAAGTAGATTTGGCGGAAGAGGGGACGTATAGGAAGGGGAATATCCTCTTTCTATGCGTCCCCTCTTCTGTCGATTAAAGGTAGGCAACGCATCTGCAATTTCGGATGTCTATGGACAATGGTCGCTTCGCTATTTCGGCGAATTAAAGCCGTTTGCTCGTTTGCTAATTTTTGATATAAAAAATATTATTCAAATCAGTAGGGTAAAATATTCCGTCAACTAATTCTCTTTGGAAAAAAATATTAACAATATGTTATACATGTTATACAATATGTTGTTATACAAGTGTAAACACATTGTAGGTGCGATGCCGCCGGAGCACGAGGACTACTACGGGTTCACGAGGTTCGCGATGGAGCTGAACGAGCTGGAGCCTGGCATGAGAGAACTGCTGCCTCACACAGACACCAGGCTCAGGTAACTACAGCACTCATAAATATCTCTTAGTGTTACTTTAATTTAGGAAACAATAGCAGAGGAAAATCAAAATCACACTTTTTGGTCTAAAGTCGAACCTGGATTGGTGAGAGTCCAATGTACCTTAATATTTTTCTCGCTTTAAGTTTCTGAGCCACCGAGAGCGTCGATGGCTCAGGGGTTAAGCACTTGATTTATAATCTGCAGGTCCTGGGTTCGAATCCCGCCATGTACCAATGTGTTTTTCGATTTTCGATTTACATATGTACATTTACCCGACGTTCTTACGGTGAAGGAAAACATCGTGATGATATGTGTGAAGTCAACCAACCCGCACTTGGCCTGAGTTGACTATGTCCTAGTCACCCCTAACTTGGGGTAGGCTCCGAGCCCCTCGGTGGGGACGTATAGTGAGCTGATGATGATTTAAGTTTCTCCGTTATCCAGGTTTGACTGTACTATGTTTAGCTTTGCAAAATTTATGACCACAGCTTACATCGATGTTAATTATGGTCCTTCGAGCAGGATCTTGAGCAGGTTTCCTAAGCGTAGTATACTTTCAGACCGGACCAGCGCGCGCTGGAGGAAGGTGATGTGGAGAGAGCTGAGCAGCTGAAGCACCAGCTGGAGCAGGCGCAGCGTGAACGCCGTCGCGAGGCTCCAGAACACACGCCCGCCTGGTTCCGGTCAGTTTATAATGTGACGGACATTATTGTATACGTTGATGACGTCAGTCGTGACGTCTACAATGTAGATACTACTTACTAATATTATAAATGCGAATGTATGGATGGATGTTTGTTACAAGGTATCTCCAGAACGGTTACAGATCTCTCTGAAATATGACATAGATGAAGAGCATGGTGTAGAAGTCTGGCCTACTAGTTTTTTTTTAACTCCGTGCGGACGAAGTCGTGTGTGACAGCTAATAATTAATATAACATAGACGAAAGATTTGTATTTTTGTATATAACGAATAAGTTCAAAAAATACTGGAACTATTTAAAAAATATTTTGTATTAGAAAGCTATATTATCACTTAGTAACATAGACTATATTTATAACTAACAGTTGTCTGTGATTTCGTCAGTTCAGAAAAAAAAACTAGCCTAAAACATGCCTGCGTACATCAGCTACCTTCCAGTCAAAGTACCATCAAAATCGGTCTAGCCGTTCTGGAGATTACCTGGAACAAACGTCTTACGGACAGACATACAGACTGAAAATTTTATATCAAATATAAAAATTTCTATTTTATTACTATATATTGTTAGGAAGAAAACCGACACAGTCTAGGTCTATCGTCGCAACACTGGACCTATCTATCTAGAACAGGGATCCCAAAACTATTTTAGACAAGTGACCCCCTATTCCAAAATGAACCGTTACCACAGACCCCCCACGGCCAAATTACCTACTTTTAAGGTCAATTATTATCATTAATTCTGACTTAGGCCAATAGAAAAAACAGAGTGAGAATTAGCAATGCTTTAAGTTCAATATCAACCACTTTGGGGATCCCTGATCTAGAATATCAACGCTTAAGTCCTCACTCTACACCTGACACTTGGTTTTAGTAAAAAACAGGCCATTCGTTTTTAAAGTACTATTTTTAATTCCACGTGGATGAAGGGTGAGGGGAGGGGATTTTTTTTATATCAAAAGGTGGCAAACAGTCACCTGAATACGCCAAAATAGCCGCTGCCCATAGACATCCAGAGTTGCAGATGCGTTACCTACCTTTAATCGACAGAGGAGGGAACGCATAGGAAGTGGATATCTCTTTCTGTGCATCTCCCATCAAATTCACTTTTTCTTTCCATCCTTTATAAGAAAAGGGGTGGGAAGAGAAAGAGGACTAAAATTAGTCCTCCGGCACCACACTCATCAGACTGTATGTGGAATTACTTCCACTTGATGCCAGTCTTCTGTGTGGTTGTGGTATTTCACCAGTCGAGGCCCATTTTTGTATCCAACATGTGACATAAGTGACATAGTGTGTTAATATTTTGTTACAGTAAAGTGACGGAAGGGGGCGAGGAAGTTTGGGTGTTCACGGGAGAGTACTGGAAGGCGAGAGACGCTGGCTTCCCTTCACTGCGCGCACCCGCCATCTGGTGACCGCTTCTCTCCATACATGTATGTAACTTTCCATACATGTATAGAATTGTGTACAATCAGGGAATTTAGTGGTATTATATTTGAAAAATAACTATTGTTTGAACATTTCAGACAGTTTTAGATGATGCGGAAAAAATTACTAATAGTACATTTAAATGTGTCTACGTTTTTTTTATATATTAAAAAGTGGCAAAAAAGTCATCTGAATTCGCTGAAATAGCGAAACAACCTCTCATAAACATCTATAATTACAGATGTGATGAAGTAGTATACGCACAGAAAGAGGATATTTACCTCTTCATATGCGTCTCCTCCTCTGCCAAAATCAATTCCCCTTCCCATAATTTTCTTATAAAAAAAGAGTAGGAAGGGAACTTGGCAGTTTTCTGTAATAATATAAACCAAGCATTGGATTTTCTGCATTGAATACTAACTATAGGGATTGCTGTAAATCAAAGGTTTTCTGTAAAAAAATGTATAACACTAGCTGTCGCCCGCGACTTCGTCCGCGTGGTGTTAAAAAAAACATAATAAGTAGTCTATGTGTTCTTCTAGACTATGTTCTACATCTGTACAAAATTTCATCAAGATCCATTGAGCCGTTCTGGAGTCTTCATATATTCATCCATCCATCCAAAACATTCGCATTTATAATATTAGTAAGATTTATTTGATGTTTTTTCTCATTTCAGCGTATACCACCTTGCGAGATACTCTGCTAGCTTCTTAGCTTCGGCACACGATTATAGTCTTTACTGTTTCTTAACTATTCCTTATATTGTATATTACATTAGCTTGAAGATATAAGGACGAGATTTCTGTAACATTGATACGCAGCTTCTTTTCATATTAGGCTTTTTAGGAGTTCCTTTGTGCAGATTTAGTAACAGAAAGCGCAAACTACGTAAATTCGTAATAAATCTACATTAAGGGACTCCCTTAATGGCCATTTAATGAATCTGAGTGTGTCAGGCACTTATTAATTAATATTACATTTAATGTTGATTTATTTTATTAAATCTGTTTAATGTTACTTAAAAATATTAACTAAAAGTTTTGAAGAATAACTAATTATTGTCTGTGGTCATCCTCTATCATGCCTTAATATATATGACGTTGAATAATAAGGCAAATTAAAAGAGGTTTTCTAATATTTTATAACATTTTAAAACATCCTGTAAATCTGTCAATGCAATTTATTTAAACTATGTTTACTGTAATTTTGTCCATAAGCGTCAACATTTTGATGCACTGTCTACCTCATAAACGTAAAAAGCGTAATAAACGTCGTAAAAAAATGTATTTTTCAATTTTGATTATTCAATTTTTTCTTATTTATAATAAACTATTTCTCTTAGTGGAAAAGGGAATTAATAATCTACGATATAAATACAGTGTGTTTATAAATCGCGGCTGTGAAATGTAAAATGTTCATTGGTTTTTTTTTAATGTATTTATTCGTTCTAAACTTTATTTTCCTAAAAAAAAAAAATAGGAAGCAAAAAACAGTATCACTTACAACGTCAAAGACGTTTTGGCACAACAGCCATATTAATGCCAAACGATACAATCGTCACGGAATAGTAAACCATTTCTGACAGCTGTCAAAGTGACATAAGTGACGTTAATCAACAAGTTTTATTTTCTTTGTTTTTTTGTTGCCTTTAACTTTAAAGGCTTTAAAAATGTGTGAATTTATAATATCGAATAGAATAACTAACGGCATTACATAAAGTAATATATCTACTTATCTAGTAATACTTACCATGGGATTCTGAGACAAAAATCTATATATAAAACATATCTCTGTCATTATCTATATATATAAAAGAAAGTGGTGTTAGTTACACTATTTATAACTCAAGATAGGTCGAACTGATTTAGCTGAAAATTGATGGGGAGGTAGCTTAGAACTAGGAGACGGACATAGGAACTTTTTTATTTTATGTGCATTTTTTTTATTCCGCTCGGACGGAGTCGTAATTAAAAACTAGTCTTTAATAAAACAGAGATAACAGTATGTTTTAAATATAGATTTTGTTCTCAGAAACCTACGATTAATGATAATTTAAATGCAAAATTAACGATCATTAAAAATATTGCAACATGCTGTGAAGTGTCAATTCGTAATCTCGGAAGGCTGTTATCATTTTCACTGCACAAAAGCATTAATATGTCGATTTTAGTACTACATGGAGATAAATAAATATAAATTAATGTCTCCTACGAATAAGGGTCAATATACAAATAGACTACTTTTCCATTTTAGTCCTCTTTCCCTTCCCACCCTTCTTATTAGGAAAGGATGGGAAGGGGAAGTGGATTTGGGGGAAGAGGGGACGCATATAAAGGAGAAATATCCTCTGTCTGTGTGTCCCCTTCTCTGTTGATTAAAGGTAGTGATGCAACGGATGTCTGTTTCCGTTTCCGCAAGTGCGGAAGTTCCGCACCCTTTTCAACATCCGTTTCTGTTTCTGTTTCCGCAACTTTTATAACGGAGATAAAACGGAACTTTACGACACCTGAGAGATCCAAATGCGCGTCGCGAGACGCGCAGTCCGCGCGCAGCCTTTCGGCACTTGTCGCATTTGTTTGTTTACGTACTTTTTCGTGATTTTAAGCGCGTAATATTTTCTGCTGCTGTTTGAAGCAATCAGCTTCTCTTGCTGGAGTTGACTGTCTAGTTGTCCATATAAAATTTGACAACTGGCAAAATGTGACTATTTCATACTAACGAGTTATTAAATGTGCTTTTGAATAAGTGATAACCATGCAATATATCATCATCATTATTATCATCACCTCACTATACATCCCCACTGAGGGGCTCGGAGCCTACCCCAAATTTGGGGTGATTAGGCCATAGTCAATCACACAGGCCCAGAGCGGGTTGACTTCACACATATCATTGAAATTTTTCTCAAATATGTGCAGGCAGCATCACTATGTTTTCCTTCATCGTAAAAACGTCGGATAAATGTACATATCTAAATCGAAAAACACATTGGTACATGGCGGGATTCGAACCCAGGACCTGCAGATTGCAAGTCAAGTGCCACGAGCCACCGACGCCTAATAATTATATCTTTTTCTAATCTAGATTTGGTGTATTTGATACTTAGCACATTCACTGTTTACAAAATAAAAAAAGGTAACAGCTGAGAGCCAAAACTTTTTATGGTAAATTTTTATTTAGTATCTGGGAATGTTTGAACATATAGACAGATTAATAATGTTATTATAATTATTTTAAAAAAAAAACACATTTTTTGCATTTGAGCACTAGGGATCATCATTTTGAGCACTAGGGATGGCAATGGTTTAGTTCACTAATATGTAGATATTTGTTCCACTATTGCATTTCTATGTACTAATATGTTACAAGATTTTGACAAAGTCAAGTTTTTCATCAAATTCCAGAATATTGAGTAAAACATGTAAGGATACTAATCAAAACCAGCTTTTATCTTCTCGGTTCAAGATCTTGTAACATTTCATACACACCCACACATACACACATGTGTCATAGCATTGTCACTACATTATTCCCACAACAAGAAGAGCTGGACTACGAAATACCCGCAAACGCCGCCGAAGTCCCTGCGATCACGAACGAGGAATTCGTAGGCGCCTACAACGCAATAAAGAATAAGAAGGCGCCGGGTATGGATCGCATCCCTAACGTAGCTCTGAAGGCGGCAATGAAGGGAGAGCAAAATGGGTTTCAGGAGGTATTTAACAGTGGTCAGCAGTGAATGTATTAATAAAAAAATATATTTGTTGTTTTACAACACGAGTGGTTTGGCGAACATTAATTTTTAAATAGTGTAATTTTGTTTCCTGAAAATAAATTAAAAAAAAACACGTATTTTAACTTATTGAAGCACAGTAAAAATACATACATTGAAGGCTAAAGGACACCGATATCCAATGCCTTAATAAATTAAAAACGAATACAAACTGACTTTCGAAAAAAAAATTTTTTTGTAAATATGTTTTTTTTATTTTTTACACTTCTGTTTCCGCATCCGTTTCCGTTTCCGTTTCTGCTAAAATTTATTTTTGACATCTGTTTCCGTTTCTGGTTCCGGTAAGACACTTCCGTTGCATCACTAATTAAAGGTAGGCAACGCATCTGCATTTGCGGATGTCTATGGGCAACGGTCGCCTCGCTATTGCGGCGAATCCTGCCCGTTTGCTTGTTTGCCATCTTAATATAATAAAAAATATAGGAAAATAAGCCGCATAGACCTTTTTACTTTAGCAATAAAATACACATTTACATTCTGTAAATGTGTATTTGTGTTCAGTACATGTTAAGTAAACTAAGAGGTAGATTTTAACATAAAAAAGTTAAAATCATCAATTAGTTACTTTGGCCCTTACATAGGACACATTGATATAACAGTAGGTCTCCACTGCGGATTCATCGGCCGTGTATTTCTGACAAAATCTCCATTGACATATTGTCATCTCGTGTTTTGACAAAAATGACAAGGATGACAATATGTTCTATACAGAGATGTGAAGGCTGTTTATATGACTGGCAGTGGAAACTAACCTTAAACAGCTATAAAGCTTAACTATCTAATAATAATAGTACAAATTAATAGTGTTGAAATTAGAAATATTAACATGCCATAAATACAGGATGTTCCTTTTTATGAGTTTTTAATTTCACAATATTCGTAGGATAATGTGCCTTATGTACTATGTTTCAAAGGTTAATATAGATTAGCTAGCAATTAAAACTCCATGTAGTACTGTGGATTTCCACTGCAGTTATAATTGTATTAATATTGTTGTCTCTTTTTTTCAAAGTGAATGAAAGAGACAGTAATATAGTACAAAAATCAGTGCAGTTTTAAGGTAACTTTGCTTGCTACGTCTCAACGCTTTCGATATAAATTTCTTCTCTATATAAATATAAGATATATTCGATGTTGTTGATAGTTGAAGGTAGTATTTATTAATGTGGATTTTCATTGATGAAATTTATAGAAAAACATAAATAAATTCCTTAAAAATAACTGAGATTTAATTTATGGTTTTGTAATCGTGTTTCCGCAGTGGAAACGCACGCTTAGTTTTGTATATAGTGTGGTTTTTATTGTTTGTAATATTGACGCTTCATTGACAATTTTTATCAGCCTGTATATATCTTGCTCTCTTTTTCATTTGTGGATTTTATTATCTCCTAATTCTTGAACTCTTTTTTTTATATTTGTTAAAAAACTTTTTTTTATAACTGTCATTGTTTAACTGACAGAATATTTAAACCTTGAGTTTTAACTGTGCAGTTAAAACTGAAGGTGTACAGCGGACTTTACTACAGTCCTGTAAGTGTTCAGATAAGTTTTTTTTATTAAAAATAAAATATTTAAAAAACTAACATGACATTTTTTGAACATTTTTAATATGTTAGTTATCACATTTTTTTTTCTAATTTTTTAAGCATAATGAAAGCTTAAAAAGCTTAGATTTTTTCGTTATTTGTTTGTTCTAGTCAGACTTGTGAAAGTATGATTTTTAGAACTGGCGTAATAATTTTTTTTAGTAATGTCAATTGGTATATTTCATTTTATTTGTTTTTTTTTTTTATCCTTTCACTGTAGTGAAGCTACACTATCCCTGGATGACATAGGGTATGTTTTTTTAGTTTTTTTTTTAAATCCGCGCGGACAAAGTCCCTGGTAACTGCTAGTTGTTTTATATAATTAGTGTATTTTTAGTGCTAATTATAGTGGATTATTTGTAAAAAAAAAAGATTTTTGCGATAAAATTTGACAATGAAGCGTTGCATTCCTTTTTGTACAAGTACGGGTTTTTTTTTGGTTGTTTTTTTTTTATAGTAACCTAAATCTTTAAAATATAATAATGTCATTTAAAGACAATAAGCATGTTTCTTGTATAATATTATTATTAATGTTACTGTTGTGGATAAAAAATATTGATATAAAAAAATTGCAGCTTGTATATTTAAAATTTAAAAAAAAACATCACAATGCTATCATATCTGGCCTATTTTGAAAGCAATATTAAAGGTTGCAAAGTTTCGTTTAATATAGGTGTTTTTTTTTAAATGAAATAAAGACAAAATCACACCTCGTAATATGTTGGCATTCCAACTATTTACAAATGTTATATTTCTTTTATTTTTTTTATGAATTTGTTTTTTAATTGTTTAATAAGTTTTATAATGCAATTGTGTTTGATTGAATCAAATTATATTTTTAATGTTTTAATTTTGTTAGCTTTGGCTGTGTGATCAAGATACCTTTGCCCGCTTAGCGAAAAAAAATGCAACTGTCATTAATGTCAAATGTTGTTTTTTTTTTACTATTTTTATTTAGTTATTTAATGCAATGTAATCTTGGATATCATGTACAATTAATTCAATGCTTTTTTTAAAGTACTTAACTGTTGTAATTTTAATATTGCCAATTATTTAATACAATTTTTACTGGTGCGTTGTTTTTTTTTTTATTGTATAAAATTTTTAAGCTGTGAATTCCAGTTTTAACGTAATTCGATTGGTATTGTTAAGATTTTTAATTAACTTTTATTATAGTTATGGGTATAGGAATTATTGGTGATATTTGTAAAAATATTTTCAACGTATTTTTATCTAATGCTGTAAAAGTGCCTTTATAACATTTGTTTTTATGTCCAAGAGAAAATTAATAGGCTCTAAATAAAAATGGTTTAATTTTATATAAATAAACATACACACATGGTAACTAACGAGAGTAAATACATATGTTTTTTTTTTTTGCTTTTTACAATAAAAAAAAACCTGTGCCCTTTTTAATATCATTTCTATTAATCAATTTAGCATTATCATATTCAAATCAGTACAAATAAAATATAAAATAATGCTTAGTAACCACTTTAAGGAAATTTAAACTTTTTTTTTTTACAAATGTGATTTTAATAATTTTCGTCTATATTCCAACTTATTTTAGAGTCGTATAATTTTTACAATGTTATAAGGGCGTTTGCTTCTACATATATGAGGGCCTAGTACAAATATTTTCAGTACGTAATTCCGTAACGTCATCTACAAAATATGTCAAAATTTGTATGAGACGATACCATGGCAATTGTCAAAAATATTCGTGCTAGGACCTTAATTTAACAAATCGATTTGTCAAAACAAAAAGTCACAAAAGCAATAAATAATTATCATTGAATCAATCTATGTAGTGTTGATAAATGACAAATCAGTTACGAGTTATTAATTAATTAACATTTTTCAATAAATTTACAATAAAAAAGTGTCCTTTATACATCTAAAATGATGTTCCATTTTCGAAAACAGCACATTTTTTTTAAATGTCAAATGTCATTTATTAACACTGCCAAGCCAAATAACCTAATTAAACTGACTTACTAAAATAATTTTAAGGAAAGTTATATACAATATAAAATGTCTTATTTATTAATAAAGGCTTCTCAATAAGTAACTATAGGCTAACGCGACAGCAAGTTACCGTGCTATTAAAATTTTGTTATGTGGTTTTGTTTACTAGCTGCATATAAGAAAATAATAAAGAAAAAATCAAGTTAATTGACTTTTATTTACTGAAATACCATTTTTATATTACCCGTTTTGGTTGAGTAATAAATAAATCTTAAGATATTCTTAAAGAAAGTTCACAACCAATGGGAAATTCAACTATGTTAAACACACTTCATTTAACTTTTTTGGCGAAGTGTTTCCGTGTAGACATGACAGACTCGTTATGTCATTCATATCAACTAATACCAAAATAATCGTGTGTAAAAAATATGATTTCATAATTTTCTTTTACATTTTTGAATTTAACTCTTTTGTAATTTTTACATGGTAAGCAAAATATAACATTCTCTTTGGTAAGCAAATGTTAAATAAGTATTATTGTAAAACGGAACGTAGACGTACGTTCAGAAATCTTTAGTCTTTGCTTTACAATAAAATTAATGTTTTTATAGAATTTAAATTAAGTAACAGTTTTATCATAATTGTGTGTGAAGAAAATAGAAACACATTTTTTTTAATATCTATCAATTTTAAAAACACACTATAAAGAACTTAAAACATATAAAAAAAAATTCTCCAAGTTTCAGAACGCATTTTATCAAACAATGATTTGGCAAGTTGATTAGAAATAAAGAAAGAAAGAAAGGATAGTGCTAACAGCAGTTTTTCAATAATTCTAAAGTTTTAAAACTCTTTTTATACCATTTTTTTACATTACTAAAAGTACAAAAACTAAATGTTACGTAATTCGATAAAGTGATACTTCAATTCAAACAGGTAAACAGTTTGAACTTAGCGCTCTAGATTACACGTTATTTTTATCTTATTTGTTTTGTATATTGTCATTATTAATATTTATGTAAGCTATCATGTTAATACTTAATATATTTCCTAAGTTAGTTACAACAGTTAGGTTTTATCCATTGAAGTATGCAGGTAACTGACCTAAATTTATTAGTCACATAATTTTTTTTATGTTATTTTTTACGTGTAGGGTATTATATAAACATAAATAACGCATGTTACACTTACAAGGTTGCAGAACCTCAATACTATAATATTTTGTCAATAATTATAAACATTCGTAATTTAACAATGTATAGGTTAGTTTTTAATAGAAAATTAAATTGGTTGTTAATCAAAGAAACTCTTTTCCGACTCATAAATCAGTCAAATTAAAGTTATACACTAACATCTAACATAAACACATTATTTGTAATATATTTATAGAATAGTATCTAATAAAAGTAGGTTTCCACAACTCCATGACTGGTGCAAATAGCCTGTATTTAATATGTTCCAGTCTGCAGAATGTCATCTGCGGCAGTAAATGTGAAGTTCCACTACGGGCTGACAACATCAGACCCGGATACACATCCAGTGCTGATTGTGGGCCAGGCGACACATTTGAATACATTAACATGGCAAGATGTACGGTGTAAACTTGAACCTAGAGTTACTGAAGAGGTATGAATGATTTTTTTTAATTTCTGATTTACTAGCCCGCAACTTCTTCCGTGCAGAATTTAACAAAAAAAAATAATTAGTAGCCTATGTGTTCTTCCAGACTGTTATAGATCTATGCCAAATTTCATCAAGATCCATTGAGCCGTTCCGAAGATCCGAAGAAGAAACAAACATCCATCCATCAAGCCATCCATCATCCGCAAGGGCGGCCTTATCGCTTATAGCGATAAGGCCGCCCTTGCGATGTTAATTAGTATTTAGTAATTTTTCTGTATAATTTGTATTAGCAATAAGAGTTAATAAATAAATAAAATAAATCCATCCATCCATCTAAACATTTGCATTTATAATATTAGTAACATAGATATTTCAAGTGCTTCATTTCTTCAGCCTATGCCAGTTTGTCGACAACTCTCTATAATTGATAGCAGTAATCTTCAAAGTATAATTAATTTAAGTTTAAATACATCGGGAGTAAAGATACACTGAAGTGTCTTTTTGTATTGACAAAGAATTAAATTCACTTCCCACTTATGATTGAATACTAATAAATGAGCTGTAATTCAGCTCATATCTATGTTGCTAAGTCAAGTTTTTTTGTTAATTTCATTGTAAGCATGAAATGGATAGGAAATAAATGTCCTTGACTGTACATATTATAAAAGTCATTGTAACTCTTATGTTTTAGTTGCAGTGACATTTGTCATATTGTCTCTGTTTTATTCAAAGAGACCGTGAAGTATCTAACAGACAGCAGTATCTTCCGTTATTTTTAGCCGACTTCAAAAAGAAGGAGGTTATTAATCCGAGTTTCTTGCTTATGGAGGTTGTCCTTTAGTACCAGACTATACATATCAGGTTCAAATGTATATATCGACGCTGGAAAGCATAAACGCTGTAACCCCGAAAGTATGAACTTTACAGGAGAGCCAAAAAATGATAACTCGTGAGCTGATACGCCTACAAGCATGCGGTATTTAGTAATGTTGTGTAGTTTGTGCTAACCTATAATAAAATCATTATCGTTTGATAACTGTTGAAATTATTAAAGTGTGAAAAACATTTCGCGATTTCAAGGGTTACAGCGTTTATGCTTTCCAGCGTCGATATGTCACTGGAATTTAAACTTACAGAGAACAAAACTAACAATTTATATTCAGGTATGGCAGCGAGGACTAACAGTAGTATCTGGTGGTGATTCTTGCGAGCTGTGGCCGCGTGGAGCATCACTTGCCGCACTACCCGCAAGGCGCTCCCGTCACGCTGCGCCCTCTAGAGGACACGCTCTCTCCAAGATTGTAAAGAACGGACAGCGTGGTAATGTTAGCGAGGAATTTGTTGTGGTAAGTTAATAGACTTGAAGATACTGAATCTGGTGTATAAATGTGTGCTTGTGTACAATCTAGAAACCAGTTTCTTTTTTTTTTCATCTCACGTGGGTTGCACAAGGTTTTATAAACCTTAAAGTTTAGACTTAAGTTTTTGCGGCCGGTCGCCTGCCTGTCGTCAACTCTAACTTGGGAAAAAAAAAACCCTACTTGGGAATAAATCTTGGGTCTTAAAATTAAATATAAAAAACTAGTTTCTTCTATAGTTAAAAAAAGTAAAATAAAACACACTTTATTAACCAAAAACAAAGCCAATTACAATTACAAAGGATATCAAAAAAAAAGGAATCGGAAATATACTTAGTAAGTTCTGTTATTAACTAACACTATTATTTAGTTGGTATGTCGCAAACAAGACGTACTAGCTAGTGCGGTGGCGATCGCCCGTGCTGTGCCTCAGTACTCTGCTCGTACTGACTCCGCCCCGCTGGGCTCCGCACCCGCACCTCCTGAGCGCAGAGACCTTACTGTCGAGATTGTACTGGTCGCTGATGAGAAACGTGGTAAGTTAATACTAGGATATATATAATACTCAAATGTCCTTATTCGAACAACCAAAATATCGATAATCCGTACCCTAATCCATTAGGTCAATGTTTCTCAAAGTGTGATCCGTATAGATTTTCTTATGGGTTCATGAAAATACCGATTGGAACCGAATGTATCCATACGTAAAAGAATTACCAATACTAGAGTCTAGAATAATCAAACCTAGACTCTGACAAATACTCCACTTCCTAAAAGGTTTCCGAAGCCAAAAAATTTAAGAACTGCGTTATGTTTTTGGCGATATTTTTTGTAACAGTGGTAGAGTCCGTAACAGTATTAGATACTGCACAAATGGTCACTTCAAGTGACACACAGAATACACACTTCAAGTGTAAAGTGCGCACTTGCAGGGCCAAAAATAATGCCAAATTGTAGTCCTTGTTCCCCTTATTACCAATTTCTTATAAAGATGTGAAGGGAAAGTGGATTTGACAGGTGAAAGAAATATCCTAGCATCTGCTATTAACTTTCAACAGAAGTCTGGTCATTAAATTGTTTAAACTTTCGTGAGACATCATAATTTATTAATAAAGAAACGGCTTTACTCACGTTTGATCGTCCGGTGACGGCACCGACTAGTTTCGGAGCCATCGTGGATCCTCGAAAAAACACTCGCCCTGAAGATGGACCCCCGATGGGTCCGAAACTAGTCGGGGCCGTCACCGGACGATCACACGTGAGTTAAGCCGTTTCTTAATTAATTAAGAAGTCTGGTCTTTATCTATTTTAGCTATATAAAGTGACTGTTTGTTTGTTTGTCACCAATTTATATTTTAGAAGGTGAATCCGATGAGGAAGAGATGGGTGTTGTAGATTCTGTACTGCAAGAGAGAAGTCTGAGTGATGGTGAAGTGCGTACACTGCAGCGGTTGGCAGACATGACCCGTCTCGCAGCTCGTATCACTGATACACCTGCTAACATCATGAATGTAGACAATATTATTGAGGTAAGTGCACTGATCTCTGATAAATGGATTGTAGACTGGTGGAATACCATAACCACACAGAAGACTGGTGTTATGTGGAAGTAATTCTGTTTAGTTTGATGAGTGTGAGTGCCGGAGGGTTAATTTTAGTACTCTTTCCCATTTCTTATTATGAAAGGATGAGGAGGGGACGCATATGAAAGGGAATAGTTCTTTCCTCTGTCGATTAAAGGTATGGGCAATGGTCAATTTGCTATTTTGGTGAATTCAAATGGCCGATTGCTCGTTTGCAAAATTTTGACCAAAAAATATACTTGTATACTTGACAAAAACAATACTCTCAGTAGCTTAGCCTTTAAACTTAAGATAATTTGATGGTTTTGAAAAAAAAATAGATTATTTTTGACTGAACATTGAATTATTTGACAGGAGGCATTTGCAGTTGCCAAATCCCTGAATATAGCTGAACCAACAGTGATCAGGGGTGAGGAGCTGCTCGCCAGGGGTATGGGCGGACTGTATGGGGTAGGGCGTGCGGCAGCGCAGCCCCCAGCCCTGGTCTGCTTGTCGTACCGAGCGCCCGGGGCGTCACAATCCGTGGCATGGGTCGGCAAGGGCATCGTATATGACACCGGAGGCCTCAGTATTAAGGCAAGGGTATGTTTTATTATTGTCATGTCTGCTTGTTTAGAGTCCTTTTTCACTAATGATTGCTATCTTTATGTATTATTTTCACTGGGAATGTTTCTATTGACTACAATGTGAGCTCCGGTTATATGTCAGTTACTTACCATTGGTTTCTGAGACCAAAATCTCTGTAAGTAATATAGTCAAAGATAATAATAATAAATAACTGCTTTATTGTAACACTCATATATACAATTATGTGGAAGCCTTGGTTCCTGAACTAGGGCAAAGCTATGTGTTTCAGGAGACAATCCCTTTCCCCCCCCCCTATCATTAAATTGATTTTACATTTAGTGACAAAAGAAAAGAAAAAGTAAGCATTTAAAAATAAAAAAACTAAATTATGACGAAAACCAATGACAGGTATATTATCTTGGACAAAATAGATATAAAAGTATGTTTTAAATAGAGATTTTGGTCTCAGAAATCCACGGTTAGTGGAAAATGTGACTAAAAATTATTTGTAACCACTGACTGTTGGTTTATTTTATAGCTTATTTATTCAGTTTTCTTTTTAAATTGTGAAACAAGAAAATGAGAATGGGTTTATGTGAGAAACAGACAAAGTGTAAACCAATAGCTGCAAAGATGGATAGTTGTCATGGTAACGGCAATTCTCAGCTAATGACGAAGGTCTTTGTTGTCATTTGAATATTTGAATTTAGATATTTGCTATTGAAAGTTTTACGCAATCTATATATACAAAAGAAAGTGGTGTTAGTTACACTATTTATAACTCAAGATCGGTCGAACTGATTTAGTTGAAAATTGACGGTGAGGTAGCTTAGTACTAGGAGACGGACATAGGAACTTTTTTTTTATCTTGTGTGCATTTTTTTATTCCGCGCGGACGAAGTCGCGGGTAACAGCTAGTTATATTATAAAGTATGTTTATATTTTAACTAAACATATATATTGAGAAGTAAAAGGTTAGCGTGGTATGGACATGTTATGAGGAGGGAAGAATCGCATGTGGCAAAGAGAACGTTAAGTATGAGTGTGGAGGTACACCGGTAGAGGTAGACATAGGAAGAGATGGATGGATTGCGTGAAAGATGACATGATCAAGAAGAGGGTGACAGAGATGACGGCAGACAGATTCATTTGGAGAACGGAAACTTGGTGCACCGACCTTACTTAGGACATGGTCAAGGAGATGATGATGATATAATTTCAGAGTTCAATGGTTGGTATGAAGGGTGATTGTGGTGGAGCTGCAGGGGCTTTGGGTGCATTTGCTGCTTTCGTAGCGGAGCAACCAAATATAAACATACATTGTGTACTTTGCCTCGCTGAAAATGCAGTCGGACCTAATGCCACAAGGTATCTATGTAAAAATATTGATTGATAACTGTATATAATTTAATATAAAATCTATATTTTTTTTCAGACTATGTTCTATATTTATGCCAAATTTCATCGACATTTGTTGAGTGGTTCCGGAGATAACTTCAAATAAACATCCATCCATTTAAATTAAACTTTAGCTTTTATAATATTACTAGCCAGACGACCGTGTCTCCGTTCGCGCGGAATTAAAAAAAAACTTAATGTGTAGACTATGTTTTCTTCCAGACTATGTTCTACATCTATGATAAATTTCATCAAGATTTATTGAGTAGTTGCGGAGATATCTTCAAACAAACATATATCTAAACATTCGCATTTATAATATTTTTAAGATTAATTTATATTTACTAAAGATTGTACTATTATCTTAAAAATATTATAAATGCGAATGTTTAGATATATGTTTGTTTGAAGATATCTCCGGAACTACTCAACGGATATAGATGAAATTTGACACAGATGTAGAACTTAGTCTGGAAAAAAACGTAGTCTACTTATTAAGGTTTTTTTATAATTCCGCGCAGACGGAGACGCGGTCGTCTAGCTATATTATAAATGCTAAAGTTTAGTTCAGTTGCACGTTTATTTGAAGTTATCACCGGAATGGCTGAACAGATCTTGAAGAAATTTAGCACAGATGTAGAACATAGGAAGAAAACATAGACTAGCTAGATTTATTTTTCAATTCTGTGCTGCTATATATTATATATACAACAATAATATAACTGTCTATATCAGTAATTGTCAAATTTATTTCTTTCACCGCCCCCTTTGTAAATCAATTATATTTCAGAGCCCGCTAATTTTTATTCAGCCCTAAAACATAAAAACCACAAATTCATTACTTTAATTAATTTCAATGCCCCCCATTTTTGGGCACCTTATCGCCCCCTCCTAGGTTTCAAACGCCCTCAAGAGGCGTTATCGCCCACTTTGGGAAACACTGGTTTATATGAAGATATACAACTATAGATGACAAGTATACATAAAAAAAATGTTTTTTTTGTCATTTTCAAGATGACAACTGTATACATTGAATGTTACAGACCAGATGACATCCACCGCCTGTACTCGGGACGTACTGTTGAAATTAATAATACAGATGCTGAAGGTAACATAATTTATTTAAATATACATCAAGCTACGACATAAAAGAGACAAACAGAGATAATAAAAGTAGCATTGCGGCTGAATTCGCCGAAATAGCGAATCTATACCCATAGATAACCGCAATTCAGATGCATTGGTTATCTCTAAACAATGGAGGGGATGCACAGAAATAGAATATTTCCCCTTCCTATGTGTCCTATCTTCTGTCAAATCTTCCCCTTTCCATCCTTTCCATAAAGGGTGGGAAAGGGAAAGACTAAAATTAGACCTTAAATACTACACTCATCAGACTGTACGTGGAATTACTTCTACTTGATTCCTGTCTTCTGTGTGGTCGTGGTATTTCACCAGATGATCATCCACTGTTAAATGTTGTAACTGAGGTTTGTGATCTCTGTCTACCTCTCTGAGTTATTAGCGTGAGTTATCTTGATGTACAGGTCGTCTAGTACTAAGTGATGGAGTGGTGTACGCACAGAGAGACCTTAAAGCTGATATTATTGTGGACATCGCCACTTTAACTGGAGCTCAGGTTAGTTTATAATATGCGATTTTTTTTTATCTTAGTCCCCACCCCCTTAGATAATCCCCCTTCTCTCTGATCAGTATTTTAATACATCAGCTCATTATACATCCCCACTGAAGGGTTCGGAGCCTATCCTAAGTTAGAGGTGACTAGGACATATTCAACGCAGGCTCATTGCGGGTTGACTTCACACATATCATTGAATTTCGTCTCAGATATGTGCAGCATCACGATGTTTTCCTTCATCGTAAGAACATCGGATAAATGTACATATGTAAATTGAAAAACACATTGGTATATGACAGGAATTGAACCCAGAACCTGTAAATTGCAAATCAAGTGCTTAACTAAACGGAAGAATAACACCATCTAGCTTATTTTGTTAACAAATTATGTTTACATAACTCTGGTAGTTAATAGTTATATAATGTTTTTCTTGTTAAATTAAGACGGGATATATAGAATGTATTCTACGTGGCTAAATTGTATGCAACTTTAATTGTATCACTGAACTGTGCAGTGCCAATACAAACATTATATGTTTAATGGTACCAAGTATACAATATATAAATGTAAAAATGTAATAAGTTGAAAAATAATAAAAAAAAAAAAAAAAAAAAAACTGAAACACTGATGCTCTCATCTTTCATTAAATCAATCCGCAATAGGCCAGGACTAAGATCTGGTCACATAAATTAATTAAGAAACGGCTTAACTCACGTTTGATCATCCGGTGACGGCACCGACTAGTTTCGGACCCTTCGGGGGTCCATCTTCAGGGCGAGTGTTTAATCCGAGGACTTCGATTGCGAGACGCGACGCGACCGCGAAGTCCTCGGATTAAACACTCGCCCTGAAGATGGACCCCCGAAGGGTCCGAAACTAGTCGGTGCCGTCACCGGACGATCAAACGTGAGTTAAGTCGTTTCTTAATTAATTATGATGTCTCACGAAAGTTTAAACAATTTAATCTAGTCACATATTGGAGACGGATGACCTGATGACTGAAGTATCTTCCAGGGTACAGCAACTGGGAAGTATCATGCTGCGATAGTATCCAACTGTGGACGTTTAGAGCATCGGTGTGTGGTTGCTGGTCTCCGATGTGGGGAACTGGCACACCCGCTGCCATACGCACCAGAGCTACACTTCCCGGAGTTCACCAGTGTTGTTGCTGATATGAAGAACAGTGTTGCGGTATGTTACATTATTATTATTTATTTATTTATCTATATATATAAAAGAAAGTCGTGTTAGTTACACTATTTATAACTCAAGAAAGGCTGAATCGATTTGACTGAAAATTGGTGGGCAGGTAGCTTAGAACCAGGAAACGGACATAGGATAATTTTTACCCCGTTTTCTATTTTTTATTATTCCGCGCGGACGGAGTCGCGGGTAAAAGCTAGTTTACAATACATGATAACCTAAAATAGAACTATGTCCTACAAAATTATATAAAACTAGCTTTTACCCGCGACTCCGTCCGCGCGGAATAATAAAAAATAGAAAACGGGGTAAAAATTATCCTATGTCCGTTTCCTGGTTCTAAGCTACCTGCCCACCAATTTTCAGTCAAATCGATTCAGCCTTTCTTGAGTTATAAATAGTGTAACTAACACGACTTTCTTTTATATATATAGATTTGACTGTGGGATCAAAAAATTTAATTTAATTTATTTAATTTTACATGTCAATGGAAATAGAAACGGAGAGGTGTGTCTGGACTATGTCAAATTGAAATCCATGATCTCTGTCTACCCCTTTTTAGTTATGGGTGTGATTATATAATACAATTATACTTTATTGTGCACTATCATGGAGTTAGAAAGAAAGTACATCAGGAATTTAACACAACTTTGACAGACAACCTTTGGGTAGAAATTAAACTAAGTAAACCAAATCGGTTTCCATACGAACAGTGAAAAGAAATAAAAATAATAACAATACTAAAATTAATAAAAAATATTAAAAAAATAGATTTAAACTAGCTGTCGCCCGCGACTCCGTCCTCGCGAAATTGAAAAAAAAAACTTAAGTAAATATAACGTGAAATACAGTTTTAGAATTTATTTTCTAAGAAATAGAACACAGCGCCATCTATTGGTTGTATTTGCAACCTAAATTTTATCGATGAATCAACGTACACCGCCATCTATGAGAACTTTATAAAACTAAACAGTAAATAAACATTTGCTTCAGAAACAATTAATTGATACATTTTATTCGTTTACATTCACGACATAAGCGAATAATTGAAATGATAACTATCATATACAGTAAGTTAGACCAAAATACAGGTACATGTGAGATTTGATTGAAATTGGTTCAGTAGTTTTGGAGTTTATTGGCAACATACATCGTGACACAAGATTTATATATATATATAATACAAAATTTCGATAATTTTATATTATAGGTATTTATATTTACCTATAATATAGTTGATCATGTTATAGCCAAATTAGAACTGCAGATAGTGAACTTTGACATGTTTTTTAAACGATTCAATACTTTTACTGCATCAAATAGAGAGAGATAAAGGGTTCCATAACTTCACAGAGTACACAGTGAACGATTTTGAGTATGTCACTGACAAATTAGTTACTGATTGAGTTCTCAGAAGTCATCAGTAATAAAAATTATATTATAACGTTCACAGGATCGTAATAACGCGCAACCATCTTGTGCTGGTCTCTTTGTGTTGTCACATCTCGGCTTTGATTTCCGCGGAGGCTGGCTACATATAGATATGGCTGCGCCTGCGCACTCTGTAAGTAATCCCACACAACATATATACACCTAAAACCTAATTTTCAACACTAAAAAATTACTAGTTATAGTAAAACATTAATAATATTTTTATTTTACATTATTAACGTCGGTGGCTCAGAGGTTAAGCACTTTACTTGCAATCTGCAGGTCATGGGTTCGAATCCCGCCATGTACTAATGTGTTTTTCTCGATTTACATATGTACATTTATCTGACATTCTTAAGATGAAGGAAAACATTATGATGCTGCACATATCTGAGAAGAAATTCAATGATATGTGTGAAGTCAACTCGCACTGGGCCTGAATTGACTATATCCTAGTCAGCTCTAACTTAGGGTAGGCTCCGAGCCCCTCAGTGGGGATTTATAGTGAGCTGATGATGATGATGATTAATAATATTAATTTTTCAGGGTGAACGAGCTACAGGTTATGGAGTTGCGCTTCTAAATGTACTATTCGGAGCTCACTCCTCCAGCCGACTGCTGCGTGCTCTCGCTCCACCTGCGCAATGACGTCACACACCCCCCACACCCCCAACACCCCCAACACTGACCCACTGGTGACAAATGTCACGTCACAATACTATGTCATGTCAAAAATTCCCTAACATTTAAAATAAACTAACACCCCATTATAAAACACCATTAACAACGACCCCCTAAACTCGCATCCCTAATTTTTCATCATTTATACCCACCCCCTGCTCACCTTACCATCATTAAACAAACATACAGTCATACAGATCTAAATCCTTGTTGAATTATGTCACCACCATGTGAGACAAGAACCCCCAAACAACCCTTAAATATAACTTAAACTTTGTCTTAACATTAGGCCTTTTAAAATTGTAAGCAATAAATTAGAATAAAGTTATATCAAGAAAATTAATCAAAACTAAACTAAAAAAAACTAAAAACTTTAAAATTAAACTAAATTTGAAATCATTTGCCTTTAAAATAGTATTTTCAAGATTTTTTTTTTTTTTCATTTTTATAGACTGGAAATATAAAGTTGAAATAATATAATTAAGTATAAAATGTCTAATAATTAAATAATAAATCATAATAAAATATATTATAAAAGTACAATTATTTTGAAGTTATTTTAAATAACAACAAGGGTTTTAAAGTATTCTTTCATTGGAGTTCATATAAAGTTTTGAAGACCTGCTAAAAAAAAAAGCAAATATTATAGGATTTTTATCAAAATAGTTTTTAAGAGAAATAACATTTTTTACTTAGAGATAGGAAAGAAAACAATTTTTTGCCCAAAAAAAAAATTAATATCACTAATTTTTTTTTTATGTTTAATATAGTTGATAATAAAAAAAAAAGATTTTTTTGAACTTATACTAAGTTGAACCTTTAGTTGTAGTTATCTAAAAAAACGTTTTTTTTTTCTTTAAACAATTTAAGGATTTTTTTTTCATCGTACAATAATCCAAAATAAAGGCATAATGAATTGTTTTCTTCAAGAGTAATTTTTTTAACTCTTTTTTTATTCATCTATATGCATTTTTCACTTTTTTGTGCATTTTAACATATTGTACATTTTTTTCAAGTTTTCTTGTATTTTTTTTATTATTTTTAATGATATACGAAAACACAACCATGTGTTCAATAGAGCCAAATGTATTAAACATGTTAGAGTTCATTTCTTTAGCATTTTAGTAAAAAATTGTATCAAAAATTTTGAATTCAATAATGTATTTCGGCTTTTAATATTTTATTTCTTAATAAAATAACATTTTCAGTAATTTGTATTTTTTTTTACCTCAAATCTATGTTACTAATTGTTGGGAATTATAGGGAGTTGAAATGAAAGAACGAATAAATTTGGTTATTTGCGTTTATGGGTCAGTTCACCGATAATTATGTTGGATAATAACACTATTCAATGTATATAAAAGCAGATAAAATCCAAACTTTCCTTGTATACAATACAATGTAAAATTCCGACTTGGTCATCAAAATCTGAATAGACAAAAAATAAATGCACCCAACGCGCCTTATACATGGCAACATTACAACTTTTTGGCAAAAACCTCGTATTAACAAAGAATATAGCGCCTTAACATGTAATTTTAGTGATAAAATTAATCCATAAATAAATTCTGTTCGACCTTACATTGTTAAAAAAATAAATTAACCTTCGTAGTAAAAAGGTATTACTTTCGAATTATATTAACTATTATGACTGAAAGATTAATATAAAAAGCACTACTTAGATAAAAATGCTTAAAAACAAAGCGCGTACAAATTACTTATTGCTCTACGCTGGCAAATGGCGCTGTCGCACCCGATATGTAGTAAAAAAATATTATAGCAACACTAAAAAATTTGGAAGAGACTACAGTTTTTATATAATACATACGCTATTTCATGACTTTAAAACAAATCAGTTGATCGCAAACTTCTTAGTCGACGAACATACGATCTTCAGAAATGAATAAGAAATTGTATTGTCTAAAATCGTTTTATTGAAATGGTAAGGCGCAGACGATATTCGATTGTGCAATTCATAAATCCCTGACTCCGGTGCCGTAGTTTGCGCCGCCCGCCCTGTTCAGTGCGTCCTTGAATTGATCGATGTCTATTTCAGCTTGGCTCTCCAACTGCAACTCGACTGCAAAATTCTGAAAGAAAATACGAGAAATAATTAAATACTTACTCACTACAGAATATTGACTCCTAATTTTTTTATGTGAAGTAAATAGTGCATGAAACGAAACGTTCTTGGCTAACGGTAAAACGATTGACAGCTGACAATTGTCATCTGTCACGCAAGTTGAACGTTTTCAAACGTAAACAATTTGAATTCGATGAAAGTAAATAACATAAAATGAAAGAATTACTAAACAAAGTGCCGTGTAGAAAAAACCAACTAAATACTTTATTAGATTTGTTCGGAGAATATGACGAACCGCTACCATATTCTATATTTATCAGCGGAAGTATGGCGACCGGAAAAACTTTGTGCCTGACCAATATATTGGATTATTTATGTTATAAACAGATAACCATAGATTGTATTGAATGTTATTCACCTAAAATAATCTTCGAGACGATACTTGCTGGTCTACAAGACGAAGATGTTGAAATAAAATGTGAGTCATTGTCTGACCTTACGAATTGTTTGAACAAGTTTGGTGACGATAAAATGACTTATGAACCTATCATTATCATCTTCGATCGAGCTGAAAGACTGAGGACAATGGATCAGACATTAATGTGTACATTTTTACGTCTGCGCGAATTCTGTAATCTCAATATATGCACTGTTTTTGTAACGCATTTAGCCTACGACAACTTTTACTTTAAAATAGGCGCTCTAGAGCCGATACAGATATTCTTTCCTAATTACACAAGAGATGAATTATTCAAAATCATTATTTCAAATCATAAAACATTCATAGATGAAATGTTAAGGCAACATAATATAGTAGAGGACATATTAATTGAACTTAATGAGAAACAATTATTTGCAAACTTTTTAAATGCATTTCTCAGTGTATTCTACAGACCTTGTCGAGATTTGATAGAATTACAGCACATGGCACAAATAAATTTCATCAAATACTGTGAACCAATAATAAGAGAAGAAATCAAAGCTAGTGATGTAGACAGACTTTGGCGACACATAACTCCTGTACTAAAATCAAGCTTAGCACACTTATATCTTAGAATCAGCGATGGCAAACCTGTTTCACCTAGCAAAGAAAACAAAACTGAGCTACAAAAACTCTACAACTTTGAGAATTCATTAAAAGAGGAACTGATGTCAACAAAAACATTTGCACAAAGTTTCGAACTCCCTTATTATGCCAAATTTCTTCTAATAGCTGCATATCTCGCTAGTTACAATCCTCCGAAAGAAGACAAACGCTTATTTATGAAGAATCATGGGAAACAACGAAAAAGATTACAACAGGTCAAAGCTAAAGCAAAAATAACTGAGAAATTGACTACTCAGCTCGGGCCTAAAGTTTTTACGCTGGATAGACTGTTAGCAATATTCTATGCTATTCTAGAAGAAAAGATAGGTCTAACGAGTAATTTATTAGCTCAAATAGCAACACTTGTAGAATTAAAATTGATTGCGGGAAGTAAGGAGATAGATTTAGACACAGCAAAGTACAAATGCATTGTTGGATATGATTTTATTAACGCTGTAGCACAAACTGTTGATTTTAATGTTAGCAAATATTTATATGATCTTATATAAATTAACAAAGACTTGAAAACTGTGAGAGGAAAAGATAAGAAAAGGTTAATCTACAGTTTAGTTGAAATCAATAGAAAGCAGGTCGTGCATTTTAATATGTTTGTTACATTTAAAAAAAACTATATATGTCTTACAGTGTGAGAAAAGTTGAGTATTTTTGTTACATAACATTTACGCTATTTATTTTATATTTTCTTAATAAACATTGAAAAAAAAAATGGCTTTTATTTTTATACATTTCTGTAATTAGCTTTAGATTTTTATTTGGTTATGGAACACAATAGTTGAATGGTAGGATTCGTACCTACGACCGTAAGATCAGATGCTCCCTTAACCATTATGCCCTTAATATAAATCCAGTCCAGCGGTCTAATCCTTGCTGAAAATCAACTGTAAAATTGTAAGACTGAAATGCACTGTGTGACAGTACACATTTCCAGTTTTAAACGTTGATTCCGTTCGCTGGACTGGAATAATCTAAACCGGGCATTAGGGTATAGGCACTTAAGTGTACAGCTATGTGCAAGGTACTTACGGATATGATGTCTTTGACGATAGCCTTGTCGGTGGACATCTTGGCGCGGTTAATGACCGACACGTTAGGCCCCACCCACGCCACGAACATGAACTTGCGCCGCTTCGACATCTCATCACCCATTTGCAACCTAAACATTCAATAAAATAAACAATTACCTGACTTAAAACTAACGAACCGTAGTTTATGTGAAAGTACCCTTATTTTAAATTACAGTCGAACCTGGATAAGCGAGAATCTCCATTCGCGAGAAACTGAGGATAGAGAGTAACGTCTCAAAATGATAAAAATATCGCAATCTCTTAGACTCTCTTTTATCCAGGTTGTACTGTACAAGAAAGCGACGACAAGAACATTGTAATCCCAACGTAAATTTCATCAATGTGCTTCCAATTTAACCAACGTTAAAATCATCACCGAACTATAGAAAGATCTAATTAGTCGTTTAAAACCACCACAACTCATTCCATCACCCACTTTCTGGCCATGCCTTGGTATGACTTGAGAGCAGGATCCAAGGGTTCGACCGCTACGCCCATTTGGGTTACCTGAGATATCCGAAGGCGCGTTCATCGTCAGCGAACTGTTTGCGGAACTCGGTGAAATCACTGCCGCGCGCCGAGCACACGATGCGGGAGCCCTCGAATTTGAACACCGCCCTAGCAACAAACACTACAATTAGACCCCTTTTCCCCCGAAGCTACTAGTTTTAGTGGAATAGGCATTTAACTCACCACTCTGTGGGCGTGCCATCGGAGCGCACGTCCTCGTACGCTGCGCGTATCGTATCCCGGTCTAGGCCGGTTGTCATGGCGACCTGGTGGACAAGAGAAGGCTTAACATTTCTATAATATTAATTACCTAACTATCATGATCCTAAAATTGAATGATTATTGCTGTCAGAAGAGCTTACAGGAAGCTCTATTGAAGTTTCTTACACTTTAACTTCAACAGGTGCAACTTAATTTTATCGATAGTAAAAACTACCTTTGAGGATGAAGAAACCTCAGAATGACAAGATTCAACATCCTGTACGTCATCACTGGGACAAGAAATGTCTTCCTTTCCCTCTTTTACGATAGCGTATAGTTCATCTATACGTTTCTTCAGAACACATACATCGCTTTTGATATTCCTCTTATCCGTGGATTTCTCCTCCAGTGAGCTAATTTTCTCGGAAAACTGAGATACGATACTTCGTAATTCCTCCATATTCTGATTGAGAACTTCGAATTTTGTTAAAATATTGTTTTGATTATTGGACAATTTTGCTATATGATCTTTGAGTGTTTGAAAATTACCCTCCACATGGTCAGACTGGCCATTCGTATTCATATTAGTTAAATTTCACGGAAATCTTAGAATAAATTAAACTTTGTACATGATTCAAACAATACTTTACAATTCCGAGGTTTTAAGACACAATATTTTTTATTTCATTGTTGATTTTGACGTTTATTACTTTTTTTTGATAATTAAGTCAAAATCTTGCCAGATTTTAATGGAAAGATCGTTTTGACGAAGGTTTTATCTACAGAGTAATGAAAAATAAAAAGGTTTACCAGTTGAAACTTTACACGCACCACATGAAAATTTATGGACATAACTTTGCCTACCCTATTAGCATTTAAAGCGCGATGTTACGCCTTTTTTCTTTAAAGAAACTCATACAAAAACATTAGTATTGTGTAATTTGTGTAGCACCTATTTGAAAAAAAGGGATCATAATTGTTTAGGAAGCGAGAACTCAGAAATTAATAAAACAAAAGTTCAGAGATCCAAAGCAGTTTATTTGTTTTCTACTCTACATGAAAGGAATGCAAATAAGCTGAACTGTCGCCTCCCCGTACAGTGGAGAGTAAACAGGTGGAAGTCATTACAGCACGCCGCCGCGAAGACGGAGCACCAAGTGAAGAGTAGACTCCTTCTGGATGTTGTAATCGGAGAGTGTACGACCATCCTCCAGTTGTTTGCCGGCGAAGATAAGACGTTGCTGGTCTGGGGGGATACCTTCTTTGTCTTGGATCTTGGCTTTAACATTTTCAATTGTGTCTGAGGGTTCAACTTCGAGGGTAATAGTCTTGCCAGTCAAGGTCTTGACGAAGATCTGCATACCACCACGGAGACGGAGTACCAAGTGAAGTGTGGATTCCTTCTGGATGTTATAGTCAGAGAGTGTTCGACCATCCTCTAACTGTTTGCCGGCAAAGATCAATCTCTGCTGGTCTGGAGGGATACCTTCTTTGTCTTGGATTTTAGCCTTAACGTTCTCAATGGTGTCTGAAGGTTCCACTTCAAGTGTGATCGTCTTTCCTGTTAAGGTCTTGACGAAGATCTGCATACCACCACGGAGACGGAGTACCAAGTGAAGTGTAGACTCTTTCTGAATGTTGTAGTCAGACAATGTGCGTCCGTCTTCCAACTGTTTGCCGGCGAAGATGAGACGTTGCTGGTCTGGGGGGATACCTTCCTTATCTTGGATCTTGGCTTTAACATTTTCAATTGTGTCTGAGGGTTCAACTTCGAGGGTAATAGTCTTGCCAGTCAAGGTCTTGACGAAGATCTGCATACCACCACGGAGACGGAGTACCAAGTGAAGTGTGGATTCCTTCTGGATGTTATAGTCAGAGAGTGTTCGACCATCCTCTAACTGTTTGCCGGCAAAGATCAATCTCTGCTGGTCTGGAGGGATACCTTCTTTGTCTTGGATTTTAGCCTTAACGTTCTCAATGGTGTCTGAAGGTTCCACTTCAAGTGTGATCGTCTTTCCTGTTAAGGTCTTGACGAAGATCTGCATACCACCACGGAGACGGAGTACCAAGTGGAGTGTCGACTCTTTTTGAATGTTATAGTCTGATAGTGTACGACCATCCTCCAACTGTTTGCCGGCGAAGATGAGACGTTGCTGGTCTGGTGGGATACCTTCTTTGTCTTGGATCTTGGCTTTAACATTTTCAATAGTGTCTGAGGGTTCAACTTCGAGGGTAATAGTCTTGCCAGTCAACGTCTTGACGAAGATCTGCATACCACCACGGAGACGGAGTACCAAGTGAAGTGTGGATTCCTTCTGGATGTTATAGTCAGAGAGTGTTCGACCATCCTCTAACTGTTTGCCGGCAAAGATCAATCTCTGCTGGTCTGGAGGGATACCTTCTTTGTCTTGGATTTTAGCCTTAACGTTCTCAATGGTGTCTGAAGGTTCCACTTCAAGTGTGATCGTCTTTCCTGTTAAGGTCTTGACGAAGATCTGCATACCACCACGGAGACGGAGTACCAAGTGAAGTGTAGACTCTTTCTGAATGTTGTAGTCAGACAATGTGCGTCCGTCTTCCAACTGTTTGCCGGCGAAGATGAGACGTTGCTGGTCTGGGGGGATACCTTCCTTATCTTGGATCTTGGCTTTAACATTCTCAATTGTGTCAGAAGGCTCTACCTCCAAAGTGATGGTCTTGCCCGTCAAGGTCTTCACAAAAATCTGCATACCACCACGGAGACGGAGTACCAAGTGAAGTGTGGATTCCTTTTGGATGTTGTAGTCAGAGAGTGTACGACCATCCTCCAACTGTTTGCCGGCGAAGATGAGACGTTGCTGGTCTGGGGGGATACCTTCTTTGTCTTGGATTTTAGCTTTAACGTTCTCGATAGTGTCTGAGGGTTCAACTTCAAGGGTGATGGTCTTTCCTGTTAAAGTCTTGACGAAGATCTGCATACCACCACGAAGACGGAGTACCAAATGTAGCGTGGATTCCTTTTGGATGTTATAGTCAGAGAGTGTACGACCATCTTCCAACTGTTTGCCGGCGAAGATGAGACGTTGCTGGTCTGGTGGGATACCTTCCTTATCTTGGATCTTGGCCTTTACATTCTCAATGGTATCTGAGGGTTCTACTTCTAATGTGATAGTCTTGCCAGTCAGGGTTTTGACGAAGATCTGCATACCGCCTCGCAAACGTAATACCAAGTGAAGAGTAGATTCTTTCTGGATGTTGTAGTCAGAGAGTGTACGACCATCCTCTAGTTGTTTGCCGGCAAAGATCAATCTCTGTTGGTCTGGGGGGATACCTTCTTTATCCTGGATTTTGGCTTTGACATTCTCAATGGTATCTGAAGGTTCAACCTCCAATGTAATGGTCTTGCCAGTCAAAGTCTTCACAAAAATTTGCATGCCTCCTCTCAAACGAAGCACTAAGTGAAGTGTCGATTCCTTCTGAATATTGTAGTCCGAAAGTGTGCGACCATCTTCGAGCTGCTTACCCGCAAAGATAAGACGTTGCTGATCTGGGGGAATACCTTC
Source organism: Papilio machaon (assembly GCF_912999745.1). Lineage (NCBI taxonomy): Eukaryota > Metazoa > Arthropoda > Insecta > Lepidoptera > Papilionidae > Papilio > Papilio machaon. The sequence continues at coordinate 840,563 of NC_060011.1, forward strand.
CTTGTCTTGAATTTTGGCTTTTACATTCTCAATTGTGTCTGATGGCTCCACCTCTAGTGTGATAGTTTTGCCCGTTAGTGTTTTAACAAAAATCTGCATTCCTCCTCTTAGACGGAGCACTAAGTGAAGGGTAGATTCCTTCTGGATGTTGTAGTCTGACAGTGTTCGTCCATCCTCAAGTTGTTTACCCGCAAAGATCAATCTCTGCTGGTCTGGGGGGATACCCTCTTTGTCTTGGATTTTGGCCTTGACATTTTCAATTGTGTCCGAAGGTTCAACTTCTAATGTGATGGTCTTGCCAGTCAAGGTCTTGACAAAGATCTGCATACCACCTCGGAGACGGAGTACTAAATGCAGGGTAGACTCTTTCTGAATGTTGTAGTCAGACAATGTGCGTCCATCTTCCAGCTGTTTGCCAGCAAAGATCAATCTCTGCTGGTCTGGAGGGATGCCCTCTTTGTCTTGGATTTTGGCCTTGACATTTTCAATTGTGTCCGAGGGTTCAACTTCTAATGTGATGGTCTTGCCAGTCAAGGTCTTGACAAAGATCTGCATACCACCTCGGAGGCGGAGTACTAAATGCAGGGTTGACTCTTTCTGAATGTTGTAGTCAGACAATGTGCGTCCGTCTTCCAGCTGTTTGCCGGCGAAGATCAATCTCTGCTGGTCTGGGGGGATGCCCTCTTTGTCTTGGATCTTGGCCTTAACATTTTCAATTGTGTCCGAAGGCTCCACCTCTAAGGTGATGGTCTTGCCCGTCAAGGTCTTCACGAAAATCTGCATCTTGTAATTGTAATCTGTAAACAAATGAACGATTCTTTTAAATATTTTCATTATAGAAAATACTTATAAAAATAACCAAGGCTTTCAGCTGATATTGGGTTAGTACTTACGAAATATGAATAAATACTGACCAATTAAAGTAAATTACGTTTCTTTGATGCTAATTTTATTTAATTTTGCAACATTTTCTAACTATAAGGGAAAAGAAGTAATTTGGGTTACAGATGTGTCATTGATCATTGAATCATTAAAAATTCTTGTAATATCTTGTAGAATTTTTTTACAATTCAATATACCAGACGGAGAATTCAAAGTATTTTCTTACATCAATCGTTAAAAAGAGAGTAATACTGCAGTGTAAAACGCAAACAATGACTTTCCATAACACAGAACGAACAAAAGAAAGATGGCGGATCAAGTGAGGTTCATATGTTAGATATTGTAATAATCTGATTAATCTAAGTATGTTTGAAATTAATTTCAGATATTATTTATTCAATTACATACCTTGAATTTAAAATATAAAGAAAGAATTTGAATTCAGTAACTAATATTTTACCATTATTTTATAATTGAAGACAAAGAAATGAGATTTTTAAGTGACTAACACTGGATTTTATTAAATTATTAGTTGATATTCGCGTTTACATTTTGAAATTTATTCGGAAACAGAGTTATTTCATCAGAAAAAGCGATCAATACCTTGAACCACGTCAAACAAGATGGCGCACAATGAATTCAAATGCGCAATAACATTTTCTAACCCAAATTACTTTAATAATAGTAAAATACAACAGGACTTACCTTTTCACTAGAATTTATCCAATAACTAAAATTTCTAAATATTAATCAGCAACTTTTAAAAATTATACAATGATCACAAACGATGTCTGTCACACGTCTTGTTCCTTTTTCAATTCTCTCGTAAATGCAAGTGCGGGAGGAGGACGGACGCTTTTATACAGCACAAAAATGCGTCGATCAATACGTTGTCCGACACGACGAACCCCGATCAAAGCCGATCAACTCTATCCTTTTCTCGCTCGATCACTAGGAAAATGAGCGAGGCAGTTATATTGGAATGTTCTAGATTCAACACGAAGTTCTCCTTTGTGACGCACTGTGGATATGTAATGTTCATGAAACCAAAACAAAATATTTTTCTATATTGTTTTTATTTTATTTTATAGATATATTACTCATAAATCACGATAGATTAGAAATAACGTTTACTTAAATGTAATTATTTCTTACGGTTACATTTTATCTAATTATATTAGCGTACAATGAGAATCTTAAGTTATTCTTATTTAAGTTGTAATCTAATTAGTTGAATTAGTACATATAAATCACATTATAAACATGTAACAGTTTATATTTATAGTAGACAAAAGAAACAGCGTAAATCCAAGTTTTACGTAACTTAAAACAATAAAACCTCTTTCAATAACTTATCTGTACACAGTATCGAGAAAACAAACTTGTACCAATAGGTACTGTGAGAGATGTTAGCAGGTGTTAGGGTTCGCGAATTTACATTTTTATTTAATTAAATTAAAGCGCAAATAGACTAGCTTTCATACCGATAACGTGGTAATTCTTTTAATATCTTGTACTGACAACACTTTGGGATGTATGGGATAAACAAATTAACGAGGTGGAAGTGAGAAGGCGGTCAGTTGAACATTCGAATATCGGGCTGTCGAAGAGGAAGGTTGTGTGAGAATAAAAGGAGTGATTTTTAATACCTGAGTTTTCTTCAGTATATTTACTTAATATCAGTATCACATAATTCATTATTACTTAATACCAGTTCAGTTTATATATCAGAAGTGACACGCTAACCAAACTTAAAACGTAAGTACACGCCCATGGCTATTATTATTTAAATTTTGAATTATATTTCTTATCGTGTTACATATGAATAAAAATTATTATTTTACATGAATCTAAAATTTGCTTAATGCTTGTGTTGTAATGTAACCTGTAATTTATATATTACCAATAAAATTGTAATTGTGTAATTGTAATTGTAACCTACTAGGAGTGGGCGATACAAATCGTATACAGATACGGAATCTAGATATTGGTACAATATCCAAAAATCGCTTACTGACTCGTTCGAAATCTATGTGTTACAATCTATATATATAAAAGAAAGTTGTGTTAGTTACACCATTTATAACTCAAGAACGGCTGAATCGATTTGACTGAAAATTGGTGGGCAGGAAGCTTAGAACCAGGAAACGGACATAGGATGATTTTTACCCCGTTTTCTTATTTTTTTTTATTCCGCGCGGACGGAGTCGCGGGAAAAAGCTAGTATCTGATATTTTAGATTCAACGAATACTCGCTCACTCGATTTACCACTACGCGATACGATACGCGTCGGTCGCATGCGAGTGACAGAGCGCGTGAGACACAAATATTACACTAGTTAGAGCAGTACAGCAATACACAATATCAGATTTTTGAACGGATTGTATTATTATTGTTGAATGGACAGACCAAATGTCAACAAAGCTTAGTTTCAAATAAATATTAATCATGGTATCGATATCCATGATTTGTTTAGATTTTGTTTATTTACGCTTGAACTCGAGCGCATTGTTTTAGCAATATTAAATATTCATTATTTAATTGTGTCGGAATAGTTGCCGAAGTAAGTTTCCTTCGCGACTTTTTATTTACGAATTTAAACGCAAGCTCGACCCTGTAGGACTCACTGGTGTTAAAAACCTGACTAAATAAAGCAACAATAATTATCTTACACAAATTCTTCAATTATATTTTAAACTTAAAAATAAATAAAACCGAATACATTTTGTATTGCCCGCCCAACCGTATAACTCAACAATAAATTGATTTGATACTAAAAATGAACCTTTAAAGTAATTAGTATAGAAATAACTTCTAAGAATACGCTATTCGCAATTGGCTCTTCAAAATGATAAATACAGAAATGACCCCTACCTATCCTACTTAGATATATACAATACCGTATTTTTTTCTGGGAATTGTTATTAACCTACCTTCTTTTTCTGCGAGTTTTAAGATCATGGACGAGTCACCAGGACGCTCGAATCGAGACTCCAGTCGGCGTACACTGGAGACACCCAGTCGAGAGGATCGCTGACGTAGGCGAAGCGGCTTAAGTATTCACAATCGGAATCGACACGGAGACGAGCAAAACCTTCTGCTGGGTCGACAGAGGGCACAGATGCTGGAGCAGGAGTTACGCCGAGAGCGTGAGCGACTCCGTGCGACGGAGGACCGTCGTCGATCATCGACACGATGAGTCAGCGAGCGTCGCGAGCCCTCCGGACGTCGGGAAGCCGAGCGTCGAGTGGAGCTACGTGCCAGCGCGCGCCGTGAGCTCTCCAAACGTCGGGAAGCTGAGCGTCGAGTGGAGCTACGTGCCAGCGCGCGCCGTGAGCTCTCCAAACGTCGGGAAGCTGAGCGTCGGGCAGAGCCAGGTGCCGAGCAACATAGCAACGCAGAAGAGAATATAAGGTCACGTAGTCCATCTTTTTCTAACAATGATCTTGTTAACGTTTTAAAATTGATGACAGAGGATCTGTCGTCACAGCCACATAAGCAAAATGCACAGTCGTCTCAAAAGATAGAAACATATTACCTAATTTTGACCCTTCAACTAAAAATCAAGGTATTGATATATGGCTGAAAAAGATCAACGAATGTGCATCCGTATATGGTTGGGACGACAGAACTACTACTCACTTTGCAATGCAGAAACTCCAAGGCCTGGCTAAAATGTGGTACGAAAGCTTAAACTCTATTCTTTTCAGTTGGAACGAATGGCAGGATAAATTGATAAATGCATTTCCTTGCGAACAAAATTATGGCCAGACCTTAGAAGATATGCTAAAAAGAAAGAGTAAATTCAATGAGCCTATTGAGGTTTATTATTATGAAAAGCTTGCTCTCGTGAATCAATGTGATATAGTAGGAAAGCGTGCCGTGGACTGCGTTATTCACGGCTTGTCAGACAGGACTCTTAGATCAGGTGCTTTGGCATTACGTTGCAATCACCCTGACCAACTTTTGCAGTTCTTAGTGAGCAATAAAGATACTTTTCAGCCTTCAGCGGACCGCGGTCATTTTCGTAATAAACTTTTAGACAGTACACATCAGACTTATAACCAAAACCAAAAACCTAAAGTTATAGCTAGATCGGGTCAGCCTATTGGCTGCTATAATTGCAAGGAAAAGGGGCATAGCTTTTTACATTGTTTAGGACAACCTATATTGAACCTATATTAAAGTGCCAACGATGCAACAAAATCGGTCATACTATAGAAACCTGTTTTAGCAAGTTAGGGGAAAAGCCAACGGATACTAGCGCTACTATTTCAAAAACAATGCGTATAGATTCTGTCGAACAAGATACTAGAAACACAACCTCCAAGTTTATAAAAGAGGTTATTGTTAATGGGGTGCCCCTACAGGGGTTCATAGATTTTGGGAGTGAGGTTACTTTAATTAAGGAGTCGGTAACCATGGAGTTAGGCTTGTTTCATGATAACACGTCGTCTCAAATGAAAGGTTTCGGTAATAGTGTTGTACAATCTCTTGGAGAGTTGTCGCTCGATTTGAGTATAGACGATGTCAACGCCAGAGTTATTTGTAAGGTAGTGTGTGACGACTTTTTGGAGAAGCCTTTGTTAATTAGTCAGACTTATACGGAACTTCCCCATATAGTTGCTCATAAAAATGCTTCGGAATTGAAATTCTTTGATAACTGCGATAAATTACCTTTTTCTGATGTTGAAATTGAAAGTGGAAACTGTTTAAAGGTTCGCGCTTTAGGAGCTGTTAAATTTTGGGGTCCTATTTCGATCAGAGCCAGCGTTGATTCTACCATTAGTGGCAGTATTTTTCTGAGAAATAGTGTAGCAGGAAAACCCAATCAACAATTTTCAGTTTGCGGAGGACTTTATAATGCGACAAATGGTCGTGTAAGTATATTTGTAATTCCCCATGATAATTTCTGCTTAATTCCAAAGGATAGTATCTTTTGTAGAGCTGAAAAGGCCTATTTAGTTAATAGGGTTGTTTTTGAGACACTTGAACAAGTGAGTGATCCTGCTGATAGTAAATTCGATGAAAGTCAGGTTCGCATTTGCCAAAATATACCTGTTGATACCGAGAACCGATTGCTTTGTTTGCTCCGAAAGTACAAGTATTGTTTTGCGTCATCTTTAAGGGATCTAGGTTGTACTAACGTTGCCCAAATGAAAATAGAGCTTAGCAGTCAACGTCCTGTTGTGTACCGCCCGTATCGATTGTCACATCATGAGCGCTCTCAAGTCCGTTCAATGGTAGATGAAATGTTAGAAGCAGGTATAGTGCGCGAATCATCTGATTATGCTAGTCCTATTCTGCTTGTGCGTAAGAAAGATGGGTCCATTAGAATGTGTGTAGATTATCGCATACTATAGCAGGCAAACATCGCCGGAAGAGAAGAATTTCCATTCATATGAATTAGAAACTTTAGCAGTAGTTTGTTCCCTACGAAAGTTTCGAGTTTATTTGCTAGGGAAAGACTTGTAAAATTGTTACAGATTGTAGCGCCTTTCGGTCTACTTTTACTAAACGGGATTTTATTCCTAGGATAGCGCGCTGGTGGCTGCAATTGCAAGAATTTAATTGCACAATTGAATATAGGGCCGGAACAAAAATGGGTCATGTTGACGCGTTATCCCGTAATCCTGTCGTCGATCCCAATGAGGATCAATCTGCTAATCCTCTAACAGTTATGCCTATTTCAAATGAAGCCTGGTTACATACCCTCCAGCTTGGAGATTCAGAACTTAGAAGGATTAGGGATATTTTGGATAGTAATCTAGATCAGAAAGGCTTGCAATATATTGAGGAAAATTATGTGGTCAAGGACAACAAATTATTTCGTTTTGTAGGTGAAGACAAGAAAAATGTGCGCTAGGTAGTACCTAAGGGTGCGAGATGACAATTATGTCGAATGAATCATGACGAAATCGGTTATTTTGTAGTTGAAAAGACTTTGGAGCGATTAAAGAAAAGCTATTGGTTCCCAAAAATGACACGATTCGTTAAAAAAAATTCGTGAGCGCCGGTATAGAATGCGCATACGCTAAAAATAAGCAAAGTGGTAGGAAAAGTTTTCTTCCTATAACAAAAGTGGAGGTACCTTTTCATACACTACATATTGACCATCTCGGACCCTTTGTTAAATCCAAGCGAGGCTTTTCTTACCTATTAGTAGTCGTAGACGCTTTTGCAAAGTTTTGTTTTATCAGACCGGTTCGAAATACGCACACTCAAAATGTAATAAGGGTGCTAGAAGACATATTCAGGGTATTTAGAACTCCTGATCGCCTCGTGAGTGACCGTGGCAGCTGCTTCACGTCACATATGTTCAAAAGATTTTGCCTAGATGTAGGTATTAAACATGTCCTGAATACTGTCTCTAGTCCCCGTGCAAACGGGCAAGTCGAGCGATATAACCGCACAATTCTCGACTCTATGAAGGCTTTCAGCGTAAAAGATGGCGAAAAAGAATGGGACTGTCATTTAGGAAAGATTCAGTGGGGACTAAACAACACTATACAAAAAACGACCCGACGGACACCAGCCGAAGTGATGTTTGGTACCTCTATGAATGTTTCAGCTAACCCTATACTTAATGAGATTTCCAATGAAACCCGCGAATTTACTGATTTACCCACTATACCCCAAGAAGTTAAAAGTAGGACTGACAATGAACAAATTAAGCAAAAACGGTATTATGATAAAAGTAGGAAACCTGCGCACGCATACGCGGAAGGCGACCTTGTAAAAATTACTAAAACGTGCCTTTATAATGAAGGGCAAAGTAAGAAACTCATGCCGTCGTATATCGGGCCTTACCGGGTTACAAAGATCTTGGGTACTGATCGATATGTAGTAGCTCCGGTACCTGGTTTATGCAATACTCAGGGCAAACGTCCAACTACTGTTGCTGCGGATCGCATGATGCCTTGGATCCATATGGCTGCGCTTGATGTAAATGAGAACTCTGAATCTGCTTCCGACACATATAATGATTAGATATACTTAGTTTATATTTTGTTGGCCCTTGAGAGGCATGTAACTACAGAAGGGTTTTATTGTTTCAGATTGGACGCGAGAATCGATTGGTTCGCGTCTGATCAGCTACGAGAAGGCTAACCGTTCCTCTTGCTTAATCGATCGGCTTGAGTGAATGGTTAGTAAAGTATCCCTCTATTAATCGATCATCGACGGATGCGAGAATCGATTGGTTCGCATTCAAACTGCTGTGACAGAGCTACTCGTTCCTCTTGCTTAATCGATCGGCTTGAGCGAATGGTTAGTAAAGTATCCCTCTATTACTCGATCATCGACGGATGCGAGAATCGATTGGTTCGCATTCAAACTGCTGTGACAGAGCTACTCGTTCCTCTTGCTTAATCGATCGGCTTGAGCGAATGGTTAGTAAAGTATCCCTCTATTACTCGATCATCGACGGATGCGAGAATCGATTGGTTCGCATTCAAACTGCTGTGACAGAGCTACTCGTTCCTCTTGCTTAATCGATCGGCTTGAGCGAATGGTTAGTAAAGTATCCCTCTATTAATCGATCATCGACGGATGCGAGAATCGATTGGTTCGCATTCAAACTGCTGTGACAGAGCTACTCGTTCCTCTTGCTTAATCGATCGGCTTGAGCGAATGGTTAGTAAAGTATCCCTCTATTAATCGATCATCGACGGATGCGAGAATCGATTGGTTCGCATTCAAACTGCTGTGACAGAGCTACTTGTTCCTCTTGCTTAATCGATCGGCTTGAGCGAATGGTTAGTAAAGTATCCCTCGACTAATCGATCGTTGAGGTAATTTTGAAGTTTATCGACTAATCGATAGTCGATCACCAGGTATCCTAATTAATCGATCGTTGGGATCTTAGTTCTTAAGATAAAACACAATTAATCGATCGTTGTGATATGTATCTGACCAATAATTAATTTAAAATCTCAAAAGCAAGTATTTGTTATGATTTCTAAACTATCTCTAATTTGAAGTTGCTTTTTATTTTTTGTTTTTTTAGAAGTATATACATACTTACAAGGCATTTAATTTTGTAAATTCTGTTAGTATCAACAATAGTTAATTTATAAATAATCAACGAAGGAAAGAAAATTTGTGTATAATATTATAATTTATAATACTTCTAAGTAAATAGTCAATATAAACATTTCCAGTGTCAAAATTTTTCTATGTTATTAGCATATAATTCGAATTCATTTTGAAATGTATTTGTGTACATGATTTGTGAAGTTTGTTCAACTAACCGAATTCCGAATGTTAGGGTTCCACCGGGTACCGTATGCGGGGACGCACACGACATCAGGATGGTCGAATGTTAGGGTTCGCGAATTTACATTTTTATTTAATTAAATTAAAGCGCAAATAGACTAGCTTTCATACCGATAACGTGGTAATTCTTTTAATATCTTGTACTGACAACACTTTGGGATGTATGGGATAAACAAATTAACGAGGTGGAAGTGAGAAGGCGGTCAGTTGAACATTCGAATATCGGGCTGTCGAAGAGGAAGGTTGTGTGAGAATAAAAGGAGTGATTTTTAATACCTGAGTTTTCTTCAGTATATTTACTTAATATCAGTATCACATAATTCATTATTACTTAATACCAGTTCAGTTTATACAGGTAACATATTTCTTTAGAAACATACATGAAAATCCAATCGATAAGCAAAAAATTGATTTTTTAAAGTTATTGTCAAATAATAAAATTCAATAATTCTAACGATATTTAGGTATTTTATATAGTCTTCAGTTAACGGTACTTACCGAAGAGATTTTTCGGTGTATTAAAAAAAGCAGTCATAAAACAATTGAGCTTGGTTATTATATTAGTTAGTTTTTATCATTAATTATTTACTTTTTATCATTATTACTAGTTAGTTTTCATTATAACAATTTATTGCATCATATTTATAGGATATTAACATAAATGAGTCATAGATTTTAATTTCCTGTTTAAAACATTGTTATTGTTAAATTTTAACAGTTTTTTTTTATCCCAAGTGAAAGACAAGTAATAATGTTCTCTATATATAATGTTGATAATTCAACTCAATTCTGTAATCCAGAGTTATAGGCAGAGTTTAATAAGCGATTTTCTTCGAGAAGCTTCGATTAAATTGTTTTGCTGTCTACAGGACAATCTTACTTCTTACTATCTTACTGATATTATAAACTAGCTGTTTCCGGCGACTCCGTCCGCGCGGAATTAAAAAAAAAACTTGTAAGTAGCCTATGTGTTCTTCCAGACTATATTCTCCATCTGTGCAAAATTTCATCAAGATCCGTTGAGCCGATCCAGAGATACCTTCAAACAAACATCCATCCATCCATTTAAATATTCGCATTTATAATATTAGTAAGATGTGTAAGTTTGGATGGATGTATGATTGTTAGAAGGTTCCTCTGGAACAGCTGCATGGATTTGGATGAATTTTTGTGTAGATATAGAACACTGTCTAGAAAAAGATGTAGACGCTACTTAATAAGATTTTTTTTTAATTCCGTGCGGTCCGAGTTGCGGGCAAAAACTAGTGAAACATACATACACGTGAGATGTTTTTGCATGTGCAAATACGGAACGTTCACCTTCCCGGTGTTATGGAGGTCATAGACATTGTTTCTAAAAATGAATTTTGCAGCGAAACGGGTTCGTTCAAAGACAAAGGACTTTGTTTTGTAACTATTTTTTTTTTTGAGTTTTATGGCATAGCTTCCTGCTATTAGTTTATAAACAATAACAGCCAATGCCGTATGTAAATAAGAAAAAAAATGTACTTTATTGGAAATAAAGTTTTTTTTTTAAAGTTGTTTGCATGATAGACGCTTATTTATCTATGTAAATTAAATTTAAAGGTTACATTATTTGATAAACATTTATATAAATTGAAATGTAAAACGTCTAGAAAAAAAATATGTACTTTATGCAAATTTGTAATGACTTAGGTATAAATTATCAGCCGATCAGTTTTATTGGCTTATGAAAAATATATAAGATATTTTTATGTATCTAGAAAGTTTAAAATCCGATAAAACATTACATGCTACAAGTTTACAAAAACCTAGCATTTTAACCCTGCAGTTTGTACGGTGTACATAAAAATACAACGTAAATATAATTAACAAGAAGGTTAAATATGGCTGGCTACAAAGTTAGAGGTAGGCCGAAGAAAGTATGGATGGATAGTGTGAAAGAGATTATGCGTAAGAAAAGAGTGAATTGAGATATAACGGCTGATAGAGATGCATAGAAGAGTAGTCGAGTAGTAAAACATAAAGAAAAAACTTGAGAGGTGTCAAGGGACACCCGGATGGAACGAAGTTCCTTTCGATTAATTAGTGAAGGAACCAATGTTTATTCTATGAATAAAAAACTTAAGTCTTCACAAGAAGTACATTTTATTTCTATGAATTTTCGTTATATATTGTCAAGTCGTTGCCATGGTGAAGGAGCGCTCATTCGTCGTTAACATACTTACTATAGCAAAAAGTGTCGTGACAACTTTTCGTAAGAATTTTTTCCGTCTAGCCCCCTTTCACAACGCGCGATAAGGAACTTCGTTCCAAAAAGAAAAATAAACTTAATAAAACTAAACATTCTTTGTTCAAAGTACGTTAATCTAGTTTTTATCGTTTCAACGTGACACGTTATTTATTTATACGAGTTCACTATAAACCGTTAATGCGTAGACAACACGCATTTCTATTATGCGCAGTAAGAATTCTCAGTGAGGAGAAAATAATATTTTTTTCTAGTAGGAAAACAACATTTTTTTATTCAATTTCACAGAATAAACGTCATCGTTGTAACGATGTCTAAGGTCACCTAATGCCTCTTTTGCTGTTTGTTAATTTATTTTACATTGAATTAATTTAATATATTAGAATGATTTAAAATGTAATAATAATTATTATTGTATGATTATTACACTAGATTTATGGAATGACAAAATATAGATTAAGAATATCAAAGATTATTTAAGAATATTAAAAATAGAAATAAGATGAATAAAGATATCAATCTATATATATAAAAGAAAGTCGTGTTAGTTACACTATTTATAACTCAAGAACGGCTGAATCGATTTGACTGAAAATTGGTGGGCAGGTAGCTTAGAACCAGGAAACGGACATAGGATAATTTTTACCCCGTTTTCTATTTTTTATACCGCGCCGACAGAGTCGCGGGTAAAAGCTAGTTAGACATAAAATAAACTTCGCAGTACAGATTTAACGCCTCAGCAGGGCACTGACGCATCCCCACATGATTTACTTTTTGAACTTAAAAACTAGTGGACAAGATTTTTATTTGCGATTTTCTTCAAAATTCAATTTTTGAGGTAATACTTGTAATAAATCACGACGATTTCATCAATTTGGTATGATATTACAAAATAATGCTTATACTTATATCCTTTGCTATTTGCCACCCGTTAGGGACATCCGCCGAATTTGGGACGCCAGTAATGTCTAATAAACAAAATACGCATAATATCAAGAACGGACATATATAAATTTAGATGTAGATGTATCAACTATACCAATGGCCTCGTAAACTCTTCCTTGAATTCAACTATGCGTAGTACAGACTAAAAATAGTCATTTATTACGACCCAGTCTAGCAACGTTATTAAAATCAACAGAATTATAACTGTTATTGGCGAATCCATATAAGTTTGTGTACGTATCCATTACCAAAAGGAGCGATAATTGTGTCAAATGAATATTGTAGGAAAATCTTTCGAGAAAATATGTACTGCAAATATTACTGAGTAATAACAGATTGTAAGAAATATGTCAATACGATTTAATTGATTTTGACGTCATACAACGGTGTTCGACGCAAGTCATGTTTTCTTTTGCCTTTTTTAATGTTGATAGGTATAAAAATAAACATTAAACATTTTAGAAAAAAAAAAAAACTTTTTATCAAGCTACTTAACACGATGAGCTGTCTCTAGTTTAGACCGTGTTAAATTTTTAATCGTGGTTCGTTTTATTTTACTAAATGAGACTGAGAATTAATTTTGTTACTTCTGTTCCGTGAAACTAAATTATACCAAACAAAGTATGAGGTTATCTGTAAAACATGGAAAATGTAGGTTAATTAGTTGTACCGTGGTACGTTCCACTTTTACTTTTTTATCATTAAAATGTTAAACCAAGCATGTCTGTTACTCGATAAAAAGGGTGTCTTGTAGTACAATAAATTGCCGCTAGATGGCGTTATTTCACAATTAGCATACAGAAACATCGCATTCCGTATTGTACTCGCATCTATGTTAGATGTCGTTAGAGACGTTGCAGTTGTCCAAAATAATTTTTTTTTAAAAAATGAAGCAGGTTCGATATACGCATACGAATATTTCTAGTGAAATTAGTTTGAGACGTCGCAATTGAGTGAAAAATTTGTCAAGAAATCGCAGATTAAAAAACAATCACGATCCGTTTGTGCCCGAGAAGCGTGAAAGACTTTGAATTCTCTTTCTTGCATCACTTTCTTTTCAGTGAAAACAAATTAATACGCTATTGTTATAAATTGGACCGTGGCAATGATAATTCTTTCCTATAAATTAATTAAAATTACTTGTTTTTTGTGCTTGTGCTTTTTGATTGTTTATTGGTTTAAATATACGTTTAAGTGCTTCTGAAATCGTACAGAAAAAGGTTATAAAACATAATGACCGTCTATATATTATTATCTTTCATTCGATTTAAAAAAATCGCTCTAAGTAGTGACATCTTTTAGTGAAATCTAGAAATGTTAAAATGAAATTGAAAGGAGAAACTATTAAGAGAATTTTCTTCGGATAGATGGCGTTATTTATAGTTATAAGATCGTTAAAAGTAAAGATTCCTTAAATTAGTTGAAAAGTCATTAATAAATGTTTGCTCGTGAAAATAGCATAATTAATTTTACTTGGAAAATAGTTATCGGAAAACATATGTATTATGATGATTTCGATGAAATTACCTATATGGTTCGTTCCCTCCTTTTATAGTCTAATTAAATTTAGCGAATTCGTCATCCTTAATAAAGCTATGAATTGAGTGTTTCCTTATTAATAATATTGAGAACAATGCGAAAATAATGAATAATTGTTTTCGTAATTAAATAAAGAGCATTCTGCTATATTGCTAGTTTTGATGCCGTGGTTAGGTCTGTATTTTATTAAATAAGGCTAATTTTGTTTCAAAAAAGGTATTTCATAACGATTTAAAATAGGTTGACTAGGCTATATAGTGGAAATGCTGCTATGGAACTATTTTATTTAAAGTCACCAATGGTCGAAGTCATTTGGCAAACGTCAAAATGGCGCCAAATACAATAAACAGCTGTGGTTTACCGGTATTATGGCGGGCGTAGTAGTCATGACTTTTATGAGAAACGGAATTTGCGGTAAAACTATTCAGTGTACCTAGCACGAAAATGTGCGAGAAAATATTCGTAACGTCATCTACAAAATTTGTATTATATTTGTACAGCGGGCGTAAAGTACAAACGACAAATTTTGTACAAGTCTTCTTTGGTTGGATGGATGTTTGCTAGAAGGTATCTCCAGAATGGCTGTATGGATCTCGATGAAATTTGGTTTAGATGTAGAACACAATCTGGTAGAACATGTAGGTTAATAATCCCAGAAATGTGCACGGTTTCCATGGGATACGTTGATTTATAATATACTAGCTTTTCCCGCGACTCCGTCCGCGCGGAATAAAAAAAAAAAAGAAAGAAAACCGGGTAAAAATTATCCTATGTCCTATTCCTGGTTCTAAGCTACCTGCCCACCAATTTTCAGTCAAATCGATTCAGCCGTTCTTGAGTTATAAATGGCGTAACTAACACAACTTTCTTTTATATATATAGATTTACTCGAAAACTCCGTAACGGTTCAACACATCTAATTAACATTTGGCACAGATATAGAACATAGTCTCCAGTTACACATGAGATATATTTCCCCTTTTTATCGAAGCGTTACGAAAACGCAAGTATTCGTGATAGACCCTCTGAAGTTAACACTAAAGATTACGATTTCTGTATAGCGTAGCGGTAAATAACACTATTGTTTAACTGTTGACATATTATTACGTTTGCATTTCTAACTAGCTGTCGCCCGCGACTCCGTTCTCGCGGTATTTAAAAAACTTAATAAGTAGCCTATGTGTTCTTCCAGACTATGATCTACATATGTGCCAAATTTCATCATGATCCGTTGAGCCGTTCCGAAGATACCTTCAAACAAACATCCATCCATTTAAACATTCGCATTTATAAATCTATATCTATATATATAAAAGAAAGTCGTGTTAGTTACACTATTTATAACTCAAGATCGGTCGAACTGATTTGACTGAAAATTGGTGGGGAGGTAACTTAGAACTAGGAGACGGACATAGGAACTTTTTTATCTTTTGTGCATTTTTTTTATTCCGCGCGGACGGATTCGCGGGTAAAAGCTAGTTTATAATATTAGTAAGATATAAAATTCCTAATAAAAAGTGACAGCAGACATGATTTGTCTCAGAAACCAAAAGGAAATGTACATTCTGATTTAATTGAATCGTCTCTCTTGAGCTGGCATTTAATATATGACACATTCAGGAATCATGGCGTTACTTTAGTCACATTGCGGGCAATTCGGGTTAATGCACACTCGTATCCTGTTTATCTTTATCATACCTTGAACTGTACCACACATTAGGGTGTGCTTTTATTGATATACTGAGCGAAAACATGTCTCATGTAAAATCAAACTTCAACATAATAAACAGATAATCTTAAGATTTTTGCTATGTAAATAGCTGTCGCTTGTGACTTTACGCGCGGCATTAAAAAAACTTTATAAGTAGCCTATGTTTTCCCCCAGACTATGTTCTACAACTGTGCCAAATTTCATCAAGATCCGTTGAGCCTTTATTGAGATACCTTCAAGCAAACATCCATCCATCTAAACATTCGCATTTATAATATAATATTAGTAAGATAGCAGTTTCCTGCAGCTACGTCCGCGCGGACTTAAAAAAAAATTAGTAATAAATATAGCCTATATCACAGAAGCATAGCGTAGCTACGCAACAGTAAAAGGTTTTTTTATTCGGTTCAGTAGTTTCGAAGCCTATACAATGCAAATAAACAATACCAGCTAATTCGACATAACAAACACTCAACCTAATGTCGGGCATGATTTCATATGCTATTTAAATCAATATAGAATATTAACTTCTAGCATTAACCATCTATTATTTCTGTTTAAGAGACTTCTTTCCCCCCTTTTTGTGCGGGAAAGGAGAAAGGCGTTCAACTCTGCGAATGCGTCATACGTTTAAATTTATAAACGTGTATTGACCTTGTAGTGTTACCAGGTTACGGGATTTTACCAAATTTATTGCGAGTTTATTATTAATATAGTATTAGCTGTCGTAATCTGGTAATACGTGGAATAAAAGTGATTATCTGTATAATACTATATGGTTCGGATAGTAATTAAAAAATTATACTTTTAAACGTATAAAGTAAACAATATAAAGTAATTCAGTACATGTTGACTAATTCCCAAAACAAGATTGTGTAAAAACACAAAAGTGCTGGCACAAAATTTTAATTGGATCAAGTAACAGCTCAATGTTTTACGTTTGCTTACTTACCTAATTTTACTGTAGCCAAGACACTAAACTGTCTTTAAATATATCATAAAATATGTTATTAAATCATAAATTACTAGCAATTTTCGCAACTTTTAACCGCCAAGATATTCGAAAAATATATTACTAACTCAGCACCTTACGTCTGCAAGTCAAAACCGCGTGATGTATAACTTTTAATTAGTATAATTAAAGATCATTTCACACGGTCCATAAGGATAGCAATTGGGCTATCAGATGCGGGACTAGTGAAACTAGTTTCCATTATTTTAGGGAATTTATTTACCGCATTGGGTAATACTGAGTAAAACTTGCATTTTCTATCCAATGCCTTAAAAAATAAAAAAAATCTTGCATTTTCTCTGTAAAAAAAATGCTTCACAAATCATTAATTGATAAAAAAATGGGACCCATCTGCAAGCACTTCCTTTCGATAAAAATAATTTTTATCAAAATCGGACCACCAGGGGAGGAGTTTCGCGGTAACACATAAAAAAAAATACAGTCGAATTGATAACCTCCTTCTTTTTGAAGTCGGCTAAAAATATCGACAAACGGAACTATACAGTGACTTTACATTACTAACGGAAACTCCGTTATAAAGTATCCGTTAATCTTATTTACTAATCAGTAGCGAGTCATTAATTTGCAGTAATCTATCATAAAACATCAATCCATTACAAGATGCAATGAACTACTGAAATACTTTCATTGCATATTAGTTCCTTACATTGAGATTATTAGATACTTTGATATCATTTTCTATATATCCTAATAAAATAAAGTTTTTTTTTTTTATTTTTTTTATAAGAGAAGGGGGCAAACGAGCGGCGCGAACACCGAAGTGAAAATAAAGTTCATGATATTGCTGCAAGATTTTGTAACTTTACATCAAGATTACAGTTATAGATTTGTTAAAACTTTGTATTCAAAAAAGTCTACTTGGAATTAAAGGTAGCTCAGTCGTGCTAACGTAATTGTATTTAAAAAATTAACCTACTTCTTTGTTTCTGTTAACAAAACAAAGGTTAAGCCGATCTATTTAGTTTTTATCCTAACGAAAAACATTAACCACACCATGTATATTTTAAACATTATTTGTAACTTAAACACCTATTCATTGAATTTTTATTGTACATAAAAAATTATGATTGTTCACCTTTTACCGCTCATTCTCTATACGTCATATTTAAAGTTTTTCTGTGACGACGAATCTGGAATACGTTAACTTACCTGAAAAAAAAAGAAAACATTTTAAAATGTAAAATTAACATTAGATCGACTTGCATACCCATATTATAGGTATAAACTTTAAGGAACAGATAGAATAAGTTTTTTATTGGCACTATAACGCCATCTGTAATAACCAATGCTAAAAACAAAAATGGCGCGTAATATAGAATTCATTCACTTTACTGTGATTTGAACTGTAATCCTTTGGTCTGTACAGATATTACTATATTTACTGGCTTATAGCCGCCTGACTAACATTGTATATACGGGAAATATCGTAATCCGTTTTATCTAATCCGTAATCAATACTTGAAACACATCGCGATCAATGATGCTAGCATCATTAATTGATAAGTATATGTTTTGTGGAAACTTTTTTTATTTATTGCTAAGTACCGGTGACTTTGCGGCAAAATTAAAAGTCTTTATACATGTGGTTCGACAGTAGAAACCAACAGTTAAATAAACACGTAACCAACATTCAAAAAATGCATATGTCTTTCCAAACGACTCGTGTCCTTAACTCTTTAGCATGAAAATATTTATCTCAATGTTAATTCGTACCGAACAACCTTGACTCGGAAAGCTTTAAGTCTGCACATGTAATAATTTATTTACAACATACAGTCACCAAATTGCACGATTCGGTTTGTGATCCAAAATCCGATTAATTGCCTCTTAAAAGGCATTTAATCTTTGACAAGTTTAAATTTTAGATATTTTCCTCCTTCTATTTAATGGTATAATAACATCGTATTAAAATAATATAGTTTTAACAAGACTACAATTTAGCTTTTTATCGTCTTATCTTTTCCCTAAATTGGGAAAAATCTTTATTGTGTCAACACATTGCAATGTCAGCTGACAGAAACAGATTTCACGTTATTATTTTGAAATACAAGATGGCTGCGCGACGAAGAATCCTTTTCATATTTCATATATTTTATTTATGCAATTATAGTCTATATTCCTTTGCAAAACGGTTTAAAATCGTTAGTATAATTAATCAAATGAGAGACAATACTCGTCCGGTTTGGAATGGCACTTTCCAATGCTCCAATGTTTTTCTTTTGCGAAGTGATTTTTAAAAGTAGGTGATAAACAATATCTGAACAGACATTTCAACAATGAATCTACATTTATTTCAGGATTATATTTAACTTTCTATGGAATAATTATTGTAAGCTAGTCATTAATTACCTACAGACTTACATTATGAAGAAGTTATTTTCGCTGAACCGTATTTTGAATTTAGTACCTATGTAAGTTGAATAACGTATTTCAATTTTTTTTACTACAAATTATCGTTTTTTTTTTTTTAATTTATTAAGGCATTGGAAAAAATTATCGTAACTTCGCCCAGATTTGCCATTACAATGTGTTCAAATTTCATTTAATATTAACTAATTTTATTTCTAAAACTGGATCGTCTCGACCATAGAGGATTTACGAGTAAGTAAAATAATTATCTAAAGCATTAGAATCTGTGCATCTGCGTGGGTCGTTACTCCTCACCGCACAAGGAACTGTCTGTCTGACAGACAAAGCGCTGCCTGTTTCGGAGAGGGTATCTGAAAGTGCTTATTTCCGGACAATCTTAATTGTACGGATTCTGTATTGACCTTTTTTTACAGTCAAAATAAAATAAAAATAAAAACGTAATTACAATAACCACTATCTTTATTTATTGGATGTTGTTTAAAGATTGAGTAGTTTACGATAATGGTAGACACCATGTCAAAAGATATGTAACTGAATGCTAGCATATAGACGCTGCGGATTACCACTTTGAGTATTTTTTTAAAATTAATACAGTTGCTATAAAAAAAGTTTTTTTTCGGTCAAACTGCCACGTAACAAGCAATTATTTTAACACTTCTCCACGTCAACGTTACTTAAATGTATTTAAAAATAAAATTCTAAATCAAGCTTTATTTATATTTAGTGCACGAGTTTCCAAAGTAATTATTTACATTATCCCATGAAAGGAACCCATACGTCGGAGATTTTGTTCTAAATATATCGAATACCGACCGTACGCGGCGTTAACGAAGTATTAGGGTGGTAACACCTAAAATAGCAAAAGCAGTGTTGCCAACCGCGCTGCACTCTCTGGGTTCGAGGTCATTGGTGTTCTAATTATGAACTTTCCCTACTATTTTAACGCAAAATTCTATCACTTAGCACCACATGGTAAATTCAAGAACATTATAAATTATATACTAGCTGGCGCCCGGGAATCCGTCCGCGCGGAATTAAAAAAATAACTGTTGTTCTTCCAGATTATGTTCTACATCTGTGACAAATTTCATCAAGATCCGTTTCAGAGATACCTTCAAACAAACATCCATCCATCCATCTATCCAAACATTCGCATTTATAAAATGTATTAGTAAGACTAGCCGTCTCCCGCAACTGTAATTTTTCTTTTAAATATTATCCTATTTATAATATATTTTAAATATTATTTATTATTGGGGGGGTAAGGGGAGCGGTATCAATATCTCATCCGACCCAATTGTCAACCTCACCTGCACGCGCCGGATGGCGACGGAGACCGAATGGTTTCCGTGGTGCCCCCTGCTAATCTACAAACGAGGCTCTGACGACCGATCAATGGCGGTATATCCATATCTCCTATCAGTTTAGTAGATAGAAGAGGCTATAGCAAGCCTTAGGACCTAAATAGTCTTTAAAAAAGTCTAGAGCGAATGGAGGACAAAGACATGGAAGCAAGATTGAAAAATTATCTACCCCAGGAGGGTACCAGCGGTGCTGGAGAATCCCTCCCTGAGAAAATCTCAGGCAGCCCCATGTATTCTGGGGGGGGCACAGTTTTGCGGCCAAACACAAAACTCTCCGGAGTGGCTGACCAGGCTTCGGAGGCGGAGAATGCTACTGGATATAAGAAGCACATGGTTCAACAAACCCTACACAAAAGCTTTTTCAACACGCGCCCTAGGGCAAATTCATTAAACAACCTTAATATTGGACTCCAAATTAGTGAACCCAATACTAGTAGTACAGAAACCATGCCTCCAGAATGGCAAAGAGTTCCTATATTAAGAAATAAGAAAAGACTAAGAACATCGGATTCACCGCCAAAAGAATTTTCTTTAGAGAATAGGTTTAGCTCTCTATCGACTGATGTAGATATGCCCGGCCCTCCAGAAGTCACTAGAAAAAAAGAAAACAAACCACCACCCCTTATATTATATGGTATAGAAGATATAAACAAATTAATTGAAGCCTTTGAGTCTGTAATGGGACGAACGGACTACTCACTAAAAATTATAACCAAAAACCAATTAAGAGTAAATTGCACAACAGTAGAATCTTATAAAAAATTAATGACCTTCGTGCGCCAAAAAGGATTAATAGGACACACATTTACACGTAAAGAAGAGAGACCATATAGAATTGTAATAAAAAATTTACATCACACAACACCCCACGAAGCAATCATAACAGAAATTGAAAAATCAGGCAACAAAGTTAGAGGTGAGATTATTAATGCTAGAATTGGACCAAATAAAAGACCTTCGACAACTTTCTTTGTAAACATTGAACCTGGTGCCAACAATAAAGCAGTTAAAGATATAAGAGTCATATACAATACAATTGTAGCAATTGAAGATCCCAAAAAACGTAAGGTGATAGCTCAATGTACAAAATGTCAACAATATGGTCACACGAAAAATAACTGCTTAAGGCCATATAGATGCGTAAAGTGTGCAGAGGCACATAATACTGCAGACTGCCCTAAAAAAGACAGAAATACTCCAGCAAAATGTGCCCTATGTCTTGGTAGCCATCCAGCTAATTATAAAGGGTGCGAGGTTTATAAAGAAATCCTATCGCGGAAGTATAATGTTAAAAAACCAGAATCTCTCTTGGAATATCAATCAGAAAAAATTCCCAAATTTAAAAGTAAAGACAGCAAACCATCTAATGTAGACGAAAGTGAGTCGATCAGAAAATATTCTACCAACACAAGAACATATAGTGAGGTCCTTAGAAACGAACAACAATGTTATGCTAATTCAACCAAAGTAGTTGAGGAACTACTTATCAAACAATCTGAAAAGATTGATTTACTCCTTCAACAAATAAGCAACCTTATGGGGCTTATGACCAAGCTAGTTGACAAATTACTACAATGAATTATTTAAAAATATGTATCTGGAACATAAATGGTCTCTCGCCTAATATAGATGATGTAAAACTTCTACTTAATATACATAAACTTGATGCATTGCTTATATCGGAGACACACTTTACTGACAGAAGTCTCATAAAAATACCTCAGTATAGCATATATTCTACCAATCATCCAGATGGCACTGCCCACGGTGGTACTGCAATTGTAATAAAAAGTTCCATTAAACATCACCAATTACCTAGTTTTAGAAAAGAACATATACAAGCGACAACAGTTTGCATACAGGACAAAGGTGGCGAATTTAACCTATCATCGATATATTGCCCACCAAAACACAACATTAAAGCGAATCATTTCAAGGAACTCTTCTCAACTTTAGGAAAAAAATTCATTGCTGGTGGCGACTGGAATGCCAAACATTCCCACTGGGGATCTAGACTCATCACCACAAGAGGTAGAGAACTAATGACATGTATATCTACCAACAAGCTCATAACCCTATCGACTGCAGAACCAACGCACTGGCCGACGGACTCAGCTAGGCTACCGGATGTAATCGACTTCTTCGTAGTTGGTGGATTGCCGAAACTATCTTTCAAGATCGAGTCATGCTTAGACGGATCATCCGATCATACTCCTGTTTTACTAACAGCTAGCACTACTGCACTTCAGACTAATAAATATTCGCCACTATATAACTCTTTTACAGACTGGTACTCTTTCCGCGAAATAATAGAGAGGGATATAGAACTAAAAATACCACTCAAAACATCTGAAGATATTGAGAGGGCTGCCAAAAATTTAACAAATATCATACAGTCGGCATGCTGGCGAAGCACGCCCGAAAACCGACCTACAAATGGTAAGTTTAGTATCCCTATCGAAGTGAGAGAAAAAATTCGAGAAAAAAGAAGACTACGACGTGTGTGGCACCAAAGTCGGTGTAGCAATGACAAAAGAGCACTTAACAAAGCTATAGTAGACTTAAAGGAAGCTCTCAAAACCGCAAATAATTCTGTTATGCAGACGTATCTGGAATCTCTTTCTCCAAGTAAGGCTACAAATTACTCTCTATGGAAGGCTCTTAGAGGAATGAACAAGCCACAAAATAGAAAGCCTCCAATAAGGAGTGGCCAAAACACTTGGGCGAGAACAAGTCTCGAGAAGGCTAAAGTCTTCGCAGATCACCTGGCAAAAGTATTTGTGCCGAATATGCCTGAAGTGGGGATGGATGAAACAGACATTGAAACTATATTAAATCAAGATTACCAACTAGACTTACCCATTAAACACATAACACCTAAAGAAATCCGGCGTGAAATACAAAACCTAAAGAATAAAAAAGCCCCAGGGTTCGACTTAATAACAAAAGAAGTTCTAATACAGCTACCGAAGAAAGCTATAATGTACATAACCGCACTCTTTAATTCCATTCTAAGAGTCAAATACTATCCTAAACTCTGGAAAATATCGCAGGTAGTGATGATTCATAAAGAAGGTAAACCTGAAAATGAGGTCTCTTCCTATAGGCCTATTAGTCTGCTCACAGTGCTTTCAAAAGTATTTGAAAAACTTCTCCTCCGAAGATTAATGCCCATACTACACGAAAAACATGTAATACCAGACCATCAGTTTGGTTTCCGACAAGAACATGGAACCATTGAACAAGTACATAGAGTATGCAACAAGATAAGAAAGTCACTAGAAGATAAAGAATACTGCTCATGCGCATTCCTAGACATACAGCAGGCATTTGATAGGGTTTGGCACAGGGGACTGCTATGCAAAATAAAACAATCTTTACCCCATACTTTTTATGAAATCTTAAAATCATATCTTTCCGATAGAATATTTCAAGTCAGAGAAAATGACAGTACGTCCTCATTCCACGATATCCAAGCAGGTGTACCTCAAGGTTCGGTCTTGGGTCCAGTCTTATACACTTTGTACACTGCAGATTTCCCTGAAAGTAATAATTTAACCACAGCAACATATGCGGATGACACAGCTGTCTTGGCCAGTCACAAGGACCCAAAGACTGCTACTGTAATGCTCCAGAATGGACTCGATGAAGTAGACAAATGGTTAAAAAAATGGAGAATAAGAGCCAGTGCTTCAAAATCGGTCCAAGTGACATTTACGCTGCGCCATGAAAACTGCCCAGCAGTTAAACTAGGAGATCAAGAACTTCCACACAGTGACGTCGTCAAATACTTAGGTATTAGACTGGATAAAAAACTCACATGGAGAGCACACATTATAGCAAAAAGAGATCAACTTAACATACAATATCGAAACCTTCAGTGGCTCCTAGGAAGAAGGTCTGTTCTAAG
The DNA here is from genome assembly GCF_912999745.1 of Papilio machaon. NCBI lineage: Eukaryota > Metazoa > Arthropoda > Insecta > Lepidoptera > Papilionidae > Papilio > Papilio machaon. Next base: position 864,828 of record NC_060011.1, read on the forward strand.
CTTGGATAATAAGCTTCTACTTTATAATGCTGTTCTCAAACCAATATGGACATATGGGATACAAGTTTGGGGTTCTGCAAGTGCTTCAAATTTAAACATCATACAAAGGGTGCAAAACCGTATACTTAAGAACATCTCGAATGCCCCCTGGTTTATTAAAAACTCAGAGGTGCATGACGTACTAAAAGTGAACACCGTCCAGCAGGAGCTCAAAGTGATTGCTGAGCGCTATAAAGCAAGAATTGCAAACCACTATAATCCCCTGGTTGCAACCTTACCTAAATGTGACCACAGAAGGAGGCTTAAAAGGGCCACTATTATGTAACAAACAAGACTCGCTAAGGTCTGTTTAAAAGAAGAAGTTTCTTGATGGAGAAATAATTCTGAAAAATTACTCGTTCCTCATATCTGCTTAAAGTTTTAAAGACTGATTGCAGATGCAGCTTAGAAAAAAAAAAAAAAAAAAAAAAAAAAATATTATCCAGATCCGTTTAGCCGTTCTGAACTTACGTGCTAACATTCAAATATCTTTCGTATTTATAATGTTTAGTAATTTTATCTTACTAATATTATAAATGCGAATGTTTGGATTTGGATGGCTTTATGTTTTTATGAAATTTGACACAGATATAGAACATTGTTTAAAAGAACAGCTAGTTTAGTATGCTTAAAAAAAATGCCATAAAACTTATACAATCTAGTTACTGTCCTCTTTCAGAAACCTGGTAAAAATATACACAAGTATAACATTACAATTAAACATTTTAAAATGTCCTAAATTAAACTTTATAATTAAGAAATAATAATTAAATAACGTTACAAGGATAAAAGCAAATGTTGGTGACATCAATGTCTGAAATAAACAATTTAATCATCGAGGCTATATTGTTTATTGTTTTCACGCTTGCCAGTATATGCTTACAAAATTTACCTTAAAATTTTATAATAACAGGAAAAAATAAAACATGTTGTTACTTGATTTCAAGTTAAGATTTATGTTTAAAATTTACAAGCGATTTGCCATTTTTTTAAAGTATAATAAATGACATAAGGAAAAGGTTAAATGGATGAATTTTTTACTAGTACTAGAGAACGGCAGTTGTATCAATTTTTAATGTAGAAATTCATATAGAATTTACAGGTTATGCAACAAAAATTAAAAAAAAAAACAAAACATATTAACTTTTTAACCGTAACACTATCTAGCAAAGGAAAGTATTTTTATTGTCGAACTGGTTTTAAATGGGTCTATTAAATTTACATCATTATCAATTGAATGTTTCGTTCACCTTTAAAACAACCTCATTTTGGCATCATTCGTTTAAATTTGAAGCAGTTCTTACCAAAAATATATGATATATAGATACGGAGCAAAATACTAAGGCGAGAAAAAATGAGTCTTTTTGCTGAGATAAATTTCTTCAGTGTTGTCATTTACAATACGAAATGACGTTTAAAAAATTGACTCTCGATTAAACGTCAAACTCGTATGAAACACTCCATCTATAGGTTAAATCCTTGTTGAGTTTTCAACCTTATTGATATGACAATGATCTGTACTTGGTTACTCGACTTTGCCTAATAAAGTAATATATCTAAAAAATGTCTAATTAAATGATATGTCAAATTGTCAATGATTGTAAGTGGGTTTCTGAGTCCAAAATATATTGTTTTGTCTGTTTTGTCAAAGATAATGACAGGGATGACGACACGATATGTTGTTACAGCGTTTTTGTTCTTAGAAATCCACGCTAAATCTGGTTAACAATCATCAGCCTGTCCTTATCACTGTATCAATTGGCTCATGATTTGTTCAATACCTGGTTCCAACTTAAACTCTAAACTTAACCATAGCCAAACCGCTCTTTGCGCTAATATTCGTATATTTTTAAATACAGTTTAACTCACTTAACTTCTATTTATCTAATAATTTTCATACAAAACACATTAATAAAATATTCAAATAAGACCGCCATGTATTAAATTTAATTATTAATTCCTCTGTTGATTAGATCTAATTTGGATCAAACCGAAGAATATTTAGTGAGATTGTAAATTCAAATAATTCACAATTTGACGGTGACATACAGATATATCACAGTGTACAAACGCGTCTCCTTCAGAACCACGTCGACCTAACAGTACCAGTACTTATATGGTTATGAAACTCGGACAAGTCCATGTACGTTATATTCAATTATAGTATAGTGTACTTTAAGAAATTTGATACTGGTAAATGTGAATTAATCACATTATGATTAACCTTTAAAACTTTTTTATGGAATATCCAGATGGATACGTATAAAAAGCACTATATTTGGTTACATTCTTCTTCTTCTTCGTACTCTTCATTACTGAAGGTCGTGCTCATCTTGAAGTGCCTTCACTGATGTGTCGACGAGCTTCTTCCACACCGCTCTGTCCGCGGCTTGTCTCATGGCGGTCGGAATGTTAAGTCCCAATATTGTCTGGACTTGGTCAGACCAACGGATAGGCGATCGTCCCCTTGCTCTTTTACCCTCGACTTTCCCTACCACAACCAGTTTGTCCAGATTTGGTTACATTAATTCTTCTAAAAAATTAAAATTAAAAGGAGATTTAGTACCAAGAAAATAAAAGAGAAATTTCTGCATAAATAACCTATGAAAATTGTAAGATTTACGCTAGCTCTCCAATAATAAGTTTTCGAGACCAATATCACCGTTTAAAACATGTTGTTATCTTTGTTTTGTCAAAGATGACAATGATGAAGTTTTATACATAGAATTTGGTTTCAGAAACCAATAATAAAATGGTTACAACTAAATCCTTTGCCTCTATATGCCTCTATGCCGTCAATGAAAACTATTTGATCTTTTACTTGCAACATCGCTCTAACTTTAGTATGTTTAACCCTTAAACCCTACACTGCCTGGCGTACACAGTATTCCTACACAGGGGTGACAAGGCACCCCAAAATAAAATAGTTAGTAAAGTGTAGAAATAAAAACAGTTATAGAAAATTATACTTTTATTTATATATATTGACATTATGAGATCACGAATCAGCCTTAAAATTTTACATTACACATCAATTTGAGCACTTTTGGCATACTTCAACTTGATGTTCCAAGCAAATTGGAATTTTGCACTTGGTGCACCTGGTCTTGCTCTTCCGATCCCTGTTTCTGGGACAGAAACCACAACGCCCCAGTGTGTGACGTTCAGACCCAGAAGAATCGACAGGCATGAGTTGCTTGAGAATCGCAGCGATACTCTCCTTTATATCCCTCTTCAAAGTTGGTGTTTGTAGGCGCATTTTCAAATGTTCATCTATAAGATTCATTCTTTTAGAAAACTCCGACGAAGCTTTATGTCAGGCTTATTATTTGCTTTTGAGCATTTGTAGAGAACCCAAGAGTTAATACCAACTCCATCCAATAACCCATAGAAAATGCATATTGGCCAACGTTTGGTTCTTCTTTGGACAGAGTATTTTTTAGCCATTGCATCGAACACATCCACTTCTCCCTTTGTTTTATCATCAAAATTAATAATTTCTGGAAGCTCAACTTCAATGTTGTTATCTGGGGAATCTATACGTTTATAATAAAATAATTCAACTATAGAAGTAAGCTTAAAAAATAGTTTGGAAAATTTTTAAAAACTTACGTTGTTCCTACACTGGGGTGCTACAGCACCCAACGACACTCGTGCACAAATCTACAACAGCCGGCTGTCGCCGCAACATGGGCCAATCCGTGGCGTGTAACCTCAAAGTAAAATACGCGGAAAGTCAAACACGTGCATTATTAATCAACGAAATAAATAAGAAAAATAAACCTTGTGGGGTGCTGCAGCACCCCGAGTAGGGTTTGAGGGTTAATTAAATTAAGATATAAAAAAGTTTGCTTAATTTTTATTTGCTATAACTGTCAATTAAATAAGCATATTATCGTTGCTTATTGATGCAAAAACACATTTATGGACTTCCCAAAAATGATGCGGTGAAAGGTCACATGCAGTACCACGAAATATTACTAACATTGAAAAATAAAACCTTTCACTATTAAAATACGACACATTTTCCTTTAACTAGTACATTCATCGTATTGAATTAAAAAAACAACTTATCAAGACGTTAAACCATAGCTCGATTGCAGAACAAAAACGTCCATAGACAACGCAAACGTCATTCAAAACTGGCTTCTATTGGTTTGACATAAGGTGCAATAAATTTAGAACAGAAAAGCATAAGCGTGGGTAATTGATTTGATCGGTTTAAAGGCAGCTCTAAAATAAACCTCGTTCGTGCCGGAGCAAAGGCGAGACGTCTGGAGGCAGCATTGTTGACAGTAACACTTTTATTGTATTTACTATTATAAAAAACGTCTTAACTTTCATAAACCGGTTCTTTATCTAAATGGAAAATCAGCAAGCGAATCACGAAGTTAACACCGCTTACCATAGACATCTGAGATACAGATGTGTTGCCAACATTATTAAAAAAATCTACAATATTATGGAAAAGTAGAAATGTGTTAACTAATAATTAAAGATTTGTATTATGAACTATGAATAATAGAAGTTATGACACTTTAGAAATATTTATTTTAAGGCTTAGACGCCAGTGTGTCAGACAGATTAGTATTCAGTGGCATTCAATGTCACGCATTGGTCACTAATCATTAAATGTATTTAAATAAAGATTCATTTGCACGCATGTTTTTCATAGAACTTGCAAGTGTGTCTATGGCAAAAAGCTGATATTTATGTGGTAAACATAGCACATAATTAGTCTAGCCATACTTTAAACTGTCGTGAAAATTGTGAAACTGTTTGATTGTATACTTTTTTGCATAGAATTCTCGGTGAAAAGCCGGTTATTTACCCCGCTTTAGTTCGAAGATGTCATAGTGTAGTTGATAATGTCAACGACATGTTCTCCCTCTTTCTAGCAGCATACTCGATCGTGATCTTTTAAATTTTTTAAAAAAGTTTATAGGCAATTATTGTTCTTATGTAATATCATAATATTGAATAAAATTTTGTTTCATGTAGATACACAAACTTAAAAAAGTCACACGTTATTTTTTCTTGTCTATGGTCTCAGATCCAAGTATGATGAGGCAGACGTAGGTGTGGGGTCATTGACCTCGCAGGCGAGATTTGATTTACTTCTCCGGGTACTCAGTGATTGGGCCAGCGTGTTTGGTGCGATCCCGGATCTAGATCGATAAGATTGTCGTAATCGACATTATTTTCGATTACGATAAGATTGTCGTAATCGACTTTATTTTCGATTACTCGATTAAGAAAACACATCTATTTATCATGTCATCGATCTGATGGAAGGTAATCGAAAAGAAAACATGAACTTCAAATCATAGACAATGTTATTGTTTTTTTAAATTTCTGTTTGTGACGAAGGAATAACTGAGCAATTATTATTCGTTGAAAAAATACATTTGTTACAGTTAATTTTTCTTCTATCTGTCGTAATTTATGACAAAAATACATGTTAAGCATTTTAACCACAGAACGTTTATATTTCCTTTTTAAAACACTACACACAAACAATAGCCCTGCATTTAGCATACGACAAGGAAAACAGGAAAAAACGTAAACACAAAAAGCGGCGACGACGTTCTGAAATTTAAAAAATAAATGTACAGCTTTTTTGTTTATTAAAAAGGCTTCTCGTTTTGGAATGGTTATATAAAAAAGACTCCCTGGAATTAGTTATTTCACCGTTTATTCCACTGTATAAAAATGTTTCTATTAGTAATATAAAATAGAGAAATTGTCCGCTGCTTTAATCCATTCTGTTACTAAAAATAATAACCTAAAATTTGTCTCATCTAAGACTAAAAATTTAAATTTGTCACCAATTAAATTACTTTTTTTCTAGCTAACGGTAGCCCGCGACTCCGTAAGCGAAGATTTTTTAAAACAGTAGCCTATAATTCGCCCGCGTGCATCACCTACCTTCCGTTAAAATCGGCCCAGCCGTTCCGGAGATTACCGGGAACAAACGCGGCCTTGCAGACAGGCATACAGACAAAAACAAAAATAAAAATTTAAAGTTTTTTTATTTAGCATCTACACAAATATATCTGTACGAAGTGTATATTTAATTCGATATAACAAACACTCCAATTTTTGTTAATATATTTAATATTGGCTAAACTGTAATTGAGTCAAAATAAAGTTAGGTTATGTTGAACCATGAAGTCCATCCTTACCATCTCAATTGATCCAATCTATTTTCTTATACATTTGCTTAAATGCAACACTTATATGGAACATACATAAATGCCTTTCGTTGACGTCATCAACCTGTTTACCAAATTAGATTAAATCAAACATGTCTTTATCTAAAGTGCTTTTAAAAACTACAATTGAGTCGCTTTGATTTTATTATTTTTATCTATGTATTCTTATTAAAATGATAACAAAACTCGTTAATTGTCACTTTAGGTTCACGAACGGAACATGAATAACAGAGATACTCCCGAGCGATTTTAAAAAACAGGTTATGACGGATGAAATAAACATTTCCCGCGTAAACGTAACGGGATGTCTATAGAGTTGTAGAGATTGTTGAGTTTTGTCTTTTTAATTTTTAAATGAACACAGACATTCTAAATTCAGACAAGTACACTAATTTTCAATATTAATTGTTGCTTTTATATTTTTTTTTTCGTGATCCTCCGACGTGTTTTGGGTCGGAGACTTTATTTACATTTTTATTTATTACTTATAAATATTAGTACTGAAATCTTCTACTGTTGATTTGTATTACCAAGAGTTACCTGTATAAAACTTTTGTTATCTCTGTCTTTTTCAAAGGAAATTAAAACGATGCAATTTTTTTTAGGACACGTATTTCGATAGTGAAACCACACTGTTACATATGCAATTAACAAAACGTAATCTTACGATATTGCGTAAGAAATAGTCGTATATTTTTTGATGTGAAATGATAAAAAAAACTCTACCTACACAATTTCACGAGATATCCGTTAAAACGTAGGCGACGGAATTTAATTGCGCATATGTTTAACGCAGTTAATTTTTTATGTTCGCCATAAAACCAATACCATGAAGTAAGCACACGACATTCTGTATAATATTTCTTCTCCATAGATACATCTAATATATAAAATTCTCGTGTCACAGTTTTCGTTGTCATACTCCTCCAAAACGGCTTGACTGATTTTGATGAAATTTTTTGTGCTTATCCGGTATCTATGAGAATCGGCCAACATTTATTTTTCATAACCCCCCCCCATTTTTTAACTGCGCGCGGACGGAGTCGCGGGCAACAGCTAGTAATCTATAGATGGAGCGTATAAAATCGGCGATATAATTTTGACGTCTAATCGAGAGTCGATTTCCAAAATTCATTTTGTATTGTAGATCATTGAGGAAAGTTGCTCTAGCAAAAGGCCTCCGGATACCTACAGGTTACATCTATGTTCTTATCTTTTACGCCTAGTATCAAGTCAACAGAGCCAGCATTGACTAAGGCCTAGTCACCCTTAATATGAAGTAGGTTCAATTTCCTCATTGGGAACGCGTATGAGTTGTGTATAAAGTTAGCCTTGAAAAATACAAAAGACAAAGACATTGTATCTCATGTGAGAGAAGGAGAGAGACCAAAATATGTACTGTGAATAAAAAAACCTATAATAAACATAGATTATAACAATAAACATATAATAAAATTAATAAATACTGGCTGAATAAATAAAGAAAACTTAATGAGTAGTCTATTTGTTTTTCCAGACTATGTTCTACATCTGTGCTTTATTTCATCAAGATCCGTTGATCCGTTCTGCTGATAATTTCTAACAAACATCCATCCATACAATCACATTTATCAATTTGGTATCGTAATTTTTTACTGATATCAAAGCTCAAGTCGTGTTTGAATAGTAAATAACTTCTATATTTGATTTGAGAGGTCTGCTTTTTATATTATACTCAGTAATAATGATCGTACCTGTCAATTTTTTAAGTCCGCGCCAAATTAATGTAGATTGTATAAAGACTTTTGCATAATTTTGGCGTCAGACGGTTACTATGTCGTAAGTTGTGAAACCTTGTTATGCAAATTGTATTTTTCGTCCAATTTAATTAAAAAGAAACGCAAGAGTAATTATTGCAGACCTTTCGGTGCCATTTTTTATTTTATTTACTACTAGCTATTTATATTATGCCAGTGTTGAAATAGTTGCAGTTATTCAATCTTATTGTCTTATCTTACTAATTTAGATGAATGAATGGATGGATGTTTGTTTGAAGGTATCTCCAGAACTGATGTACGGATCTCGGTGAAATTTGGCATATTCTAAAACACATAGGCTGTTCTTTATTTTTTTAATTCCGCGCGGTCGGAGTCGCGGGCCACAGCTAGTATTAAATAAGATTATTCGAAATGCAGATGGAATAATTTTAGGCAGGATTTTGTAGAGTCCTTAAAACTTATTTTTAGCAATTTCTTTTTCTTATAAATGGCTAGTAAAAACTCTTGATAACTATAAAAAAAGTCAATTCGGACTTCTCTACGTGCATTTTCTCATCTTCCATTGTGAAATTGAACACTTAATTATGTACGTACTAGCTGTGCCCGCGACTTCGTCCGCGTGAAATACTATTTTGGATAGCATTTTTTTGAGCTAATTATTTTATTTAACCAACGTGCTATGCTTTGATGTATGTAGAAGAACATAGAAAGAGGTGTGCCCGGACCGCGCCAAATGTAGGTCCTGGGTCTCTGCCTACACCTCTGGGTTGCGGGTCGAGAATTATGTTGTTGTTGTTTTTTTACTTAAACTTATAAAAAATGCCAAAAAATATTAAACTTACAAAATATTCACATAAACATCTTCCCATACAAACTTTCATCCCCTATTCTGTTTTGTTACATTGCAACCTTGAGGGTAAAACTTTTACAAATTTCAAATGTCATATTTATTTATATCAAATCAGCAGCCTAAAAAATAAGTTTAAAGCGTCTAACTGTAAAAATGACGATACTTCCATACAAATTTCCACCCTCACTTTCAGCCTCTTATAACCCTTTTTTCGCGTTAAAAAGTAGGCTTTGTCCTTCCTCAGGCTCTAGACTAAATATTGGTAAGGGTAATAGCAAAACATATTAAAGAAAACATTCAACAAAACCGAATATATTGCCAAACAAAATTTCACCCCTATTGTTATTTAGCACCCTTGGGGGTAAAATTTTTCGAAAAATTTAATTTCATATTTATCTTTATCAAATTAGCCTTGAAAATAAGTTTCATTCTTCTACCTGTAGAGATGACGATAATTCCATACAAACTTTCACCCCCACTTTCAACCCCTTACAACCCCCTCTTCGCGTTAAAATGTAGACTACGTCTTTCCTCAGGCTCTAGACTAAATATTGATAAGGGTTACAGCAAAGCATATTAAACAAAACATTCACCAAAACCGAATATATTGCCAAACAAAATTTCATCCCCTATTGTTATTTAGCACCCTTGGGGGTAATTTTTTTACAAAAATTTAATTTCATATTTATTTATATAGAATTAGCAACCTCAAAAATAAGTTTCAAGCTTCCAACTGTAAAAATGACGATAATTCCATACAAACTTTCACCCCCACGTTCAACCCCTTGCAAACCCTTTTTCGCGTTAAAATGTGCCCTATGTCCTTCCTCAGGCTCTAGACTAAATATTGGTAAGGGTAATAGCAAAACATATTAAAGAAAACATTCAACAAAACCGAATATATTGCCAAACAAAATTTCATCCCCTATTGTTATTTAGCACCCTTGGGGGTAAAATTTTTCCAAAAATTTAATTTCATATTTATCTTTATCAAATTAGCCTTGAAAATAAGTTTCAATCTTCTACCTGTAGAAATGACAATAATTCCATACAAACTTTCACCCCCACTTTCTACCCCTTACAACCCCCTTTTCGCGTTAAAATGTAGCCTATGTCCATCCTCAGGCTCTAGACTATCTGTGTACAAAATTTCATTTAAATCGGTTCAGTAGTTTTTGCGTGAAAGCGAGACAGACAGACAGACAGAGTTACTTTCGCATTTATAATATTATAGTAAGGATTCTATGAGCTAGTTGGAATGCGTCTTCTAGCACGCGATTTTCTCACGGAGACAATAAAAGAGCGCGTAATTACACAGATTAAAATGTACAAACTAGTGGCTCTTTATTTGAAAAATAATCTGAGTGAAAAAGAGAAAGTTTTAAAAATATTAAATGAGACATTAAGCACTGCTAATAAAAAAGAAAACACAAGATTATTATTTATGAAAATCAGTGAATACCTCTCTTTATTACCATAGAGAAAATTAATAATTTCTTGTTTACGAGGGAAAAAAGCTAATGCTCAATAGTCAAACAGCCAACATGCGTGTCAACATTTAATTATTAAAAATCTCCTAAAGTATTTGGTAACATTAAAACATTACATTAAAACAAAATAAATATGACAAAAGGCGTTATTCCTGCATAAATCCAGACGGAAATCACATTAGCCTGTGCTCAACGGCACGCCTGCATAGTATATCTACGAAAATGCACCCAGACATTTGTATAGTACACTGCCTCACCCTCCTTTACGTATCAATATAGACGCAGGCAACTTTACTCATACCTATACGTTCATTTTAACACATCTCTTGACTCTCCTTTTCAATTAAAATAAATATCAACTAATGACTGAAAGGTAACGTTTAGCTTCGCTATTTTTAAGTGATAACTTAAGCTTAAATTATTCGTAAAAAAATGTTTGCTTGATGCTCTACTGTAATCCTTAAAAGGAGGAAAATGGACCACTTACTTTTTTAGGGCCATTTTGCACGATGTTTTCGTATTCCAATCCCTCCACAGACATATTTCTCACAATTATTAAAAAAAACCACAGACACTAAAATAAAGGTGTTCGTTTTCTTATTTATTTTTCGATTAAAGCACACGACTTAATTTTCTTATTTTATTGGAGACTGTGGTGTATAGACGTCGCGATAACACTGAGTTAATAGTTTGTGTAAATCACAGTCTCCCTTTAAACTATTTGGTAGAATTAAGCGTTCGAGTCAAAATGTAAGTTGTGCCGCCGGCCGGCGCGAGTGCAACAACCAATACAACACGCCCACACAGCCTCCCTTGCTCCCCAACGAGTGAATACATACACCCGTGGCATGCGTACATATACATAACATAGTACAGATATAGTGCCTAGATGTTAAATGTAAGGTGCAGTTCACATACGACGATTTCGATTTATTTTATTTTACATTCCGTTTTATCTTATAAAATGTTGCTATGAAATGTGTTATTTACACGTTTTCATCGAATTTTCCTACACGTTAAAATATAAATGCTTGCTCTACGCTTAAAACGAAAAGCAAAAGTTTGCATCTATTATATCAATTTTCTAGTATGATCCTGATTAAAACAAACGTGTATTTATTTAATAACGGTTTTTATGATTTAAATCGGGAAAATTTAATTTTATAAAAGTGTGGAATGAACTTAGAAAAGTTATAAAATTATCTTAGACGAGTTCTAAAAATATTTTTAAAAACATTTTCAACGAAAAATTTAATCTTGAAACGAAACGTAGTATTATCGAAACTGACATTTCCGAATTATATTGCCAGCTTCGAAGTTTAACCAAAACTGATGGTAATTTTTGGAAACAGGATTTTTTTTATTTAATAAATAAGATTTCATGTTATCTTGTCACAAGTCCGTAACACGGAAAACTTTAAATACTTATTGAATGTATTCGTAATCGAAAATGAGGAATACCAAATAGGTAAAATTTTATATTCATTTTTAAAAAATGCTTGATTTTCTTTTAGTATTAAATACACTTACAATTGCAGTGAGTCTTTTATCGTTTTAAGTAATCAGTTTCAAGCTTCTGGGGAAAAAATCAAATCGCAGATTCTGTTCAACAGCTTTGGCAACCTTCTTTGCAAATATTGATTTTCCTCGCGCTCAGCAATTTGTCAACAAATAAAATACCGTGAGGTTTTATATTTTATGATAACTTAACCATAACAATAAATGAATAAGTATTAATTGACAATATAATTTTAAGTGAACTGAAAATGTGCGAAGAATTAAAGTTACTGAAACAAGGGGCAGAGGCCAAATTGTTCATATGCAAATACCTCGGAAAACCGACTTTGATCAAAGAAAGATTTAAGAAAAACTATCGTCATCCTGATTTAGATTCTACGATTACAAAAGAAAGGATTAAAAACGAAGCACGATCAATATTAAGATGTATTTTAGCGGAAGTTAAAACACCGGCATTGTATTTGGTAGATTTCGATAGACGACGAATTTATATGGAGTATATGGAAACCAGTATTACGGTAAAAGACTTTATTATAAACGTAGTAAAGAATGTAGAAGAAAACGAGGATATTTTAAACTTCATTGCCAAAGTAATCGCTGAATCTGTGCGAAAAATGCACGATAATAACATCATACACGGCGATTTGACGACTTCTAATATGTTGTTAGTCGAGATAACACCGACTAAAGTTAAAGATGATGCTAAATGGTTAAACCACGAAAATCTGGAGTTGGTGATGATTGACTTTGGCCTATCTTACATAGATTCTAGTGCAGAAGACAAGGGTGTTGATTTGTACGTTTTAGAAAGAGCTTTTATAAGTACACATAATAATTATCCGAAACTGTTTGATAAATTTCTGGAATACTATAAAAGTTACAGTAAGAATAATGTCAAAGAAATATTGAGTAAGTTTGAAGAAGTGAGAGCGAGGGGCAGAAAGAGAACAATGGTAGGGTAAAACAGAAGACTAGTTTCATAGGACATATATTTTATTAGTAGGTATCCATTTTTGTATGCAACATATCTGCATATCTACAGTAAATGAGTATCACCTTTTTTTTTTTTAAATTTTATGACCCGCTAACATACAGTAACATAGACAAAGGTCTAACCATAGACCTATAGAGGTCACATCTTATTTGGAAATGAGTGTCATTCATAAACTATACTCTAAGGAATATATAGAATCATCATCAATCTGCCCTTATCCCTATGGAGGGTCCGCACAGTATGTACTCCTTCATACATCTCTATCAGCTGTCATATCTGAATTTACCCCCTTCTTACACATATCCTCTTTCACACAATCTATCCATACTTTCTTTGGTCTTCCTCTACCTTTTTAGCCATCCACATTCAATCTCATTATTTTTTTGTTTATATGAACATCATCTCTCCACATAACAGACTTTAAAATTATGGTTAATCAACATCTATAAGTATATATATAAAAGAAAGTCGTGTTAGTAATACTATGTATAACTCAAGAACGGCTGAATCGATTTGACTGAAAATGGTGGGCAGGTAGCTTAGAACCAGGAAACGGACATAGGATAATTTTTACCCCGTTTTCTATTTTTTATTCCGCGCGGACGAAGTCGCGGGTAAAAGCTAGTAGATAATAAATTTCCACTTCTGCAGTACATTATTATTGTATAATAAGTATGTCCTTTTATCCCCATTAATCAATATTAGTGAACATTTTAATATGTAGTATACTACAATGTAAAAGTTATGTTATTTTATTAGATAAAGAAGTATATTTGGTCTTATAAGACTTTAATCATTCTTGTTAGAAATAAGATAATTATTATTGTGCATTTACCAATGTATGTTTTAATAAAGTATACCTTTGAAAGGTTTTTAAGTTATTGTTTAATTTTAAATATTTATATACCCAATCCTAGTAATAAATGTAATTCCAAGTTGTTGCAAGGTAAATAATTGTTTTTTTTATATTTTGAACAGTTTTGAATAAAACAAAACATCATAGTCCCTTTTTAAAAAAGAAAATAATATCTTGATATTTAGGTTAATTAATTCTTATCTTACCTACCTTTTTTTTTAATTAATAATATTTTGGTAATAAGAATGATCTTTAATGAGTCTTAATAAGTTGCTCGATTAAAGAAATGTTGGAGCTGTAAAAAATGTTATATGAAGTTTTGTATACTTATGGGCAACTCGGGAATTTCTAGTGCTACAAACATTTTAAAATTTTGTTTTCTACACATTATTAGCTTAGATCATTGAACTTGGGAATTCCAAGAGAGAACTAAGCTATTTACCTAAAATCATCAAAATTCTTCCCTGAAAATTCAAATTCCATTAATGTCAGAAAATGTGATGCCTTTGCCTTTTATAAAATTAAAAAACGCATCTATCAGTCATCTGTCATTGGCATTGCGGATAACCTCAAAAAACTGTTTACAATTTATTGTATTTATGAAATAGAATTTACTTAAAATGAAGCTACCTATAAGTCAGTTATCACAGTTTATTATACGACAAAGTAATAAGAAAGCATTTTTGTCTATAAGTAAGTTGATCAGTTGATATTGTATTACAAGAATTTTATAAAGAAAAAAATAACAAATGTATTAATTTTAATTTTTAAAGGATGTTTAAGTACACAAGAAGCTACAGAGCGTCGGCATCGTCTCTTCACTTTAGAAAAGAAGCGGCAATTAGAACTAGTTGGTCGAATAGAAAAAATTGAAGTAAAATACAAGGGTTTACCAAAAGAATGCACATTGGTTATGAATAAAGACATTTCTACACCATACGATTGTGCTAAACGTACGTAATTGTAAATAATTATATTGTAAAAAACTTTCAATTCATGCAACGTAACATTATAACTTTTATCTAACTTTTAAGCCAAGTTAGATAAAAGTTACAATATTTCTGCAGTAAATAACATTAGGAATAAAACCTTTGTGGTATAATACTTATACTAAATAAATTAATAATATATGGTATTCCAGATCTTGGAGAATGGCATATGGAGAGCAGTGCTTTGGCCTTATTGGATAGTTCTGTACACTGGGACATGCATAGACCTCTATCAGAGAGTTGTACACTGGAAGTAAGTAACAGCTGTAGTACTACTAACTTATTTGGCTTTGTAAAACACCTGCAGTAGTTATTTCTGTGAGAAATTATAAATGGTATAGAAATTACACGCAAGACATGATTAGAGTCTTAGTTATACTTTAGCCCAGTGATTGTCAAACTTATTTCTTTCACCGCCACCTTTGAAAATCAATTATATTTCAGAGCGCCCCTAATTTTTATTCAGCTCTAAAACTTAAAAACCACAATTTCACTACTTTAATTAATTTCAATGCCTCCCATTTTTTGGGCCTCTTATCATCCCCTCCTAGGTTTCAAACGCCTCCAAGGGGGCGTTATCGCCCACTTTGGGAAACACTGCTTTAGCCTATTGATTCAGCTAAATTTGTCACATTATAGATTTAACAACAATTCTTGTAGGTAACAAAATTTACATATTAAATAGTATCATTTATAGGCAGTTTTATTACTGACATGTCGATTCTCTTTTTCACTTGTTTAAAAAAAATATATAATGTTTATTCCATTCAGTTTCAGACATTTAACATAGCAGAGCCTCAGCAAGTGAACAAGGCATTCTGGCGTACTTGTTCATTAGTGCTGGGAGCCTGTGCATCTGTTGCATTTAAGGATAATGTTACAGTAAAATTGCACAGCTTTCCGGGTCCCGATAGTGAGTATATCTAAGAATTTACATACATCATATAAAATAGCTATAAAATACAACTGCAACTACTTCATGCATACTTAGGTATAAAAGGCAAGAGAGGTGTCTCAGAATTTGATGACCAATGCACCATTTTTTTTCTTGTAAACAAAGCAAATTATCTTACTAATAAATGCAAATCTTTGAATGTATGGGTGGATGTTTGTTAGAAGGTATCTGCAGAACAGCTCAATAGATGTAGGCCATAGTCTGGGAGAAAACATAGGCTACTAAGTTCTTTTTTTATTTCGGATGGAGTCACAAGCAACAGCAAATATTCAATAAAGTTCATAAAAATCATAATTGTTTCTCCACCAGTTCGCAGTGGTTCATTTATCTACGATGTAGATCTTCCCACATTACCTGATTGGCAACCAACACAACAAGAACTTCATACATTAAGTGCGGAGTATGTTAAATTAACGAGAAGAAATGATTTGATAGAAAGACTAGAAGTGGGAGAGGCGTTAGCATTAGAGATGTTTTCGGATAATGAACATAAAACCAAACAGATACCAGATATAGCTAAGGCTAATGGTGAGTTTTTTTATATACAGTCAATTCTGGATAAGCAAAAAACCTTTACAAGCGAGAGTCATTATCAGGTACCAAAGGACTACCTCCTTAAACGAGACACTTGAGTTAGAGAGAAATTTCTATGAGCGAGAAAAACATCGCAATCCTTTAGATTCTGACTTATCTAGGTTCGACTGTAATTAAATATTGCTTTATATATATATCTTTATTTTTTATTCTAACTTAATTATTTTTCTATGTAATATACAGGTAAAGTGACACTATATAGGGTGGGCAATCATGTGGATATATCTAAAGGGCCTTTAATAAGTAGCACGGGACAGATTGGTAAAGTTACTGTCTCTTCAGTACACAAACTTTTGGGTAAGTTGATACAGGATGTTTTTAAATTCTCCCTTATCCAGTTACAACTTAGGGACCTTCAAGAAAAGAGCGTATACCTTCCTTAAAGGCCGGTAATGCATCTGCGATTCCTCTGGCGTTGCGGATGTCCATGGACGTCGGATCAAATAACTTTCAGTCCCTTGCTCGTTTGCCCCCTTCTCCTATAAAAAAAACACAGTTACACTACCACGGCTTGAGACTAACCTAACCTAACTTACTAGCCTAACATGAGTAGGCCTTAGTCAACATTGACCCAGTGCGGGTTACTTAAAACACACACATATTAATTTCTTCATAGATATGTGCAGGTTGCATTTGTATCTTTCTTTACTATAGAAGATAATTTGAGTTTAATTTTTTATGATTATTTATATTTAACCAGGATCATCGGAGAGTGATGTAAAGCAGTTGTATCGTTTCCAAGGTGTGGCGTTGCCGACTGGCGCCATATTGAATCATTTCGCCTTCTCTATACTGACGGATCGTGCAAAGAAATTGGTAAGGCTTTAAAACTTGATGATTTTTTTTTCACTATTTGTAGGCAAGTAACATAATGTTATATAATATGCAAAGTGTGAATGGATAGTTATCTGTGGTTCTGACAGCACTATAATGTTAACAACCAGGTTAAAAAGAAACATTTGATAAAAAATATTGTAAAATTTATTAACTTAGTGGACGTCATTCAATCCTAAAATATTTTTTCTATATTAGCTAAGCTAAGAAGGCGAAGTATTTTTTTTTTATTTTATATTATTGTTTTTTTTTTTCAGAATTCAGCGAGATCACCAATAAATCCATTTGGGGAAGGGAGGGATTTTACTCCACAGAGTATGAAAGCGCAAGCTTGAAATTATTATGTCAAATGTATAGGCTTTCAATCTGTAGCTGTCTCGCTCACTCTCATAGATTACTAATACGACTATCTCTTCCTTGCAAGTAAGAAGTAGCATTGGTCAATTTTTCATCATTGCATTTTTGGCGTAAAATTTATAAATGATAAAATTGTGGTGTAACTCAATTAAAACTTTAATTATTATCAAAAAGCCTATACATCAACAAAAATTTAGTTTTTGTTTAGGATTTTAGATCTAGGTTTATATAAATAAAGCAATAAGATATATTTCACCGTTTTTTTATTATGTATTTGACATTTGTCGGTGGCTCAGAGGTCAAACACCTTTTGATTTGTAATCTGCAGGTCCTAAGTTCGAATCTCGTCATGTACCAAAGTGTTTTTAGATTTATATATGTACATTTACTGACGTTCTTACGGTGTAAGAACACATTGTAATGCAACCTGCATATATCAGCAAAAATAAATTTCACAGATATGTGTACTGCGGAGGGCCGTTTGGACACGTTTAATGGAGGTCTGTGATCTCTGCCTACCCCTCTGGGTTACATGCGTCAGTTATGTGTATGTACAAAAACTTTTCCTATTACATAAATACACTTATTTATTTTTATTGTAACCTAGGGTCCCTCTGCTGTCAAATGTGTAGGATGCTGTCAAATGTATAGGATACTGTCAAATATATTTAATTTTAAATCTCTACATAAATTCAAGAAGTTTTCTGTTTCTTGGGATCAGTAGGGCCTTCCTCATTTTCATTCTGGAATATCGGCTGAGGCTGAGTCTTTTTATAAGCTGGGGCGACCCAGAATGGATTCTCTTCTGCCTCTTTGGCATATTTCAGGATAGCCTCTCTTGGATCCTGTTCATCATCTACTCTCTTACTTAACCCTAGGTTCCTGATCACGAATGAACTCAGTGTACTTCCTGATGCCGCTACCCTTCCACCTTGACCTGATGTGATCGGTAAGTCTGGTCGTCTTGATTTAACAGGATCCAATCTATCCTTTTCCATTCTCTTCTTACTAGTTCTTAGTTTCTCTTGTCTGAATAATGGTAAAGCATGAGGTGTGATAATTTGTTGGGTACTGACGATTCCTACGGATGATTTCTTTCTATGTGTTTTAACTATACACAATTTAGCTCCTCTTAGACTTCTTTTTTGATCGTAATAACATTTTATAGTACCATTTCCACAACCTACAAAGATTTGGTTCAATTTTGCGTGCCATATTGATTTTATAACATGAGATTTGGATACTTCTATACTTGTTACGTGTTTATACGTCTTTGTGTCATAAAATAACAGTCTACCAACATCTTGATTCCTTTGTAAAGATTCTCCGGTGAATATCAAACTATCATCAGGACTAAATCCACAGTCCGTTTGTTCATATCTTGAAAATAGATCGTTGAAGACGTTTAGAGGTTTTTTGAAGTTTCTTAAATCCCATAATTTTAATGTGTCATCGTTTCCTCGACTTGCTAATTGTGTCCCAAGATATGAATAGCAAATGCTTGATATTTCTGTTTGTTTTTGATGTGCATCTCTTAGTAATGTTGTGGTATTGACAAAGTTCCGTCTATGGTCCCACATCTGTATGGAACCATCGAAGCATCCGCAAGCAACTGTGTTCCCATCTCTTGAGAATGTGCAAGCGGTAGGATTGGTCCTTAAGCCTCCTTGTTGACGAGGTTTTATGACGGATTTATGTTGTTTCGGGTTCTCTGTCAACCATAGACGGAGTGTGCCATCTTGTGAGCACGTCATGAACTCTTCACGAATGTGCGGATGCCAACAACCACTGTTTAGGGATGCTGTGTGTCCTTTCGTTCTGAAAAATTTAATTTATTTAGTAATTTAACATGTATTACTAAAGTATGTATAATTTTTCTAATCTTACTAATATTATAAATGCGAATGTTGAGATGGATGGATAGGTATCTCCAGAACAGCTCAACAGATCTTGATTATATTTGGCACAGATATAGAACATAGTCTGGAAGAACACATAGGCTACTTATTACGTTTTTTTAATTCCGCGCAGACGGAGTCGGGAGAGCTAGTACAATATAAATAAATTCAATGCTACTAAGGTTTTTTTTTTAGTAATTTAGACAAAATATGAAAGCCATTTCATAGTGTGGGAACTATTTTTTTTAACAGCGTAATAATATAAAAGTAATGTGATAGTAGCAAATAAACGTAACAGTAATTTGATTAAATTTTTACTCACTTTGCCATATCCGTGATATATTGGTCACCCTTCACACATTCTAGCACTTCAAAGCCATCTCTATCAAGGACCTTAGCCTGCGCTGCACCGCTGACTACTAGGATGGAGTCACCAGTTGCCGAGTACTGTAGAGCTTTGATCGGATGATTCTCACAAGGTTGTAGTGTTCTGAAGGAACGCATTGATGAGTCCATACCTGTTGAAAAAAAAATCAATTTAGAAATCTATTTATTTTGTGGAAAACATATTATGTCTAGTAATTTTACTAGTCTACTATTAATTTCATTTCCCAATAAAATAACCATAGTGTATCGAATTAAAAAACTATTCTAATTATATCTTTTTTTTTAACTAAATCTAGTAGAAATCTTACTAATATTATACATGCAAACGTTTGGATGGATGGATGGATGGATGTATGTTTGAAGGTATCTCCAGAACGGCTCAACAGATCGTGATGAAATTTGGCATATATGTTGAGCATAGTCTGGAAGAATACATAGGCTACTAATAAAAGTTTTTTTTAATACCGCGCGGACGGAGACGCGGGCGACATCTAGTCTAAAATAAATAGTAAAAAGTGTACTTGCCAGCAAAATCCCAGAAAGCTACATCATAATCTACTGATCCAGTTGCCAATCGTGCTCCTGAAGGATCCACAGCTAGAGCTACCACTGCTTTACTGCCATGAAGCATTTCCACCTACAATATTTAATATCATTGAATAGTTATTCATTAAATTGAATATTATTCTTACTACTAACCTACCATTGGTTTCTCAGACCAAAATCTCTGTATAAAACATATTGTAATGGGAATTTTCGTCTTAGAAACTCACAATTAATATTACAAATGCGAAAGTTTAGATATATGAATATTGAACATAGTCTGGAAGGACACATAAGCTACTAATGAAGCTTTTATTTAATGCCGCACAGAGTCGCAGGCAACTGCTAGTTTTCATTAAAGTGACTACACAGAACACTGTAGTGGTGTATAATTTTTTTTGTCATAAAATTTGCATGTAAAAGTTAAGATGGGGGCATTCAATGTGTTAAGTAACTAAAAACAGATGAAAGTCTACTTTTGATGCCAAGGGTCTAATAAAGTTAATAAAGTATTTATTTACTTATTTATTGTACCTCATGTGTGTTTGGTATCTTTTTTTCCAAGCTAACATCATCATCATCAGATCCACTCAATTCATCATAACTGTCTTCTTCACTGTTTGATTCATTCCTTTTAGAGGTAGTTTTTACTTTAGAGGTACTCTTTGTATTTCCTTCTAAAATTTCTTTAGGTATTGGTGGTCCTATAAGTTCTTCACTATCGTCTTGCAACCCCGGGGGAACGGGAGGACCGATGTAGCTATCATCTTCACTCTCAGAGTTATTTGATACTTCTTTGTTAGTTTCAGCATCTATTTTATTTTTGGTGACTTCTTGAGCAGTTTTCTTTGCTTGTTCCATCATTTCTTCGACATTAAAGTTCTTTGCTTTCTTCCCAAAGTTTTTAATACCCATAATTTGGTGTACATGTTGATTTTCCAAGTCGTCGGCTATCTCTTCAATTTCTTTTTGCTCTTGAATTGGTATTCTACCAAACGTACCGAATCCCGATGTCGAAGCATCATCTTTTGCTGGTTTGTTTATGTTTAAACTGATTTTACCGAAGGATATTGGTTTTTTATTCATTTTAATCTGAATATTCAAAGTTTAATGTTGTTTAATTGGTTATGTTTGTCTGATAAATACGTTTTGCGTAGTAAATCTTGATATCCTTACAGTAAGTAAAATATGCAAACATTAAGTTCTACTACAGAAATAATTAAAACTATGATAATATGTTATATGCAATAATATATAAATCATAAACATCAATTCCATTTAATGACCATCAATAACAAATCAATAATAACTTTATAAAAATTGATTATGAAATTGACTTTGTCAAATGATGACATGTTAAAATAAAGAGTAGGCAGTGTGAAATTATTTTCACCAAAGTAAAATTAAATACTGAATTTGATTATAAATTAAAGCTAGAGGCTGTGTAACAAAATTAACAAAAATGATTCCTTTATTTTATATTGAAACTTTATTTTAATACAAATGTTGTGTGGCATGTTGTACTTTTGTGTGCTCTTTGAAAGTATAATAAGGACGTACGGACAATTTTTTTTTTGTTTTGCATACAATTCTATTCCTTATTGCGAAACGATTAGTATGGTTTTTAGATATAAAGTTGCTTGAAGTCGGTGGTTATCGACAGATTTTGTAACGTATATGTCAGGCAATAGAATACAAAATAACAAAATAAAGAGCCTTAAGTTTTAAAATAAAATACCAACAAACAACAAATACTCTACTCAGGTCTACTTAACATTCTTAAGCATTGTTAAAATAACTTCATGTACATTTTCAAGAAAGTTATTAAGTAGCAGGTGCCCTGAATTCTTTTGCATTGTACTGACATAGCATTTCTTATTTGGTTTAGCTTAATTAAAATTATTTATGTTCATTCTGTTCAGGGCTGGAGAAGCGACCGCTCGTTCAGGATGTTACTCAAATTGCTCTTGTTTCTCTTTGTTGGGACGGCTCTCGGCTATGTAGATAAACGTGAGTATTAACTTAATATTTTCCTTACTTGACTATATACTTACAAAAAGTATTTAAATACTTTTAATCGGCGTTCTTTTTTTAAAATTATCTTCAATTATTTTTAATTTTCTGCGTATCAAGTTAGTGAAATTTCCGGTTTAATACCTATCTATAATGTGGGTAGATAAAGTAAAATAAAATAAAATTGAAATAAAGTTTAATGAGCCAGTTTACAATCCAATTAATTAAAAAAATAGAGACGATTAAGAATAGAAGAAAAAAAAATTGTGCAAACGAACATTGAAAATAATATTTTTTTTTTCCAGAAAGCCCACCTCAATGGAGTAATGTTTACACTGTGAAAGGCCTTCTGGTGATTCCTTATGCTGAATTACATGAACCATTTTATGCTTGGTAAGAACACTTACTATCTTTATCCAGAGGGGTATGCTAAGATCACAAACTTCCATCCTACTTTTTTTTTAATATTTGGGTTAATTTGTATTCATATTTATCTTACTTCTTATCTCATTATATCTTACTAATATTGCGCTTTTATAATGTTTAGATGGATGGATGTTTGTTTGAAGGTATCTCTGACTCAACGGATCTTGATGAAATTTGGCATACATGTAGAACATAGTCTGAAAGAACACATACGTTGCTAATTAAGTTTTTTTATAAATCCGCGCTGCCGGAGTCGCGGGCGACAGCTAGTGATTTGATAAATTCTTTAAATTCAAATAATAACAAGTTATTTGAAATGAAAATGACTTTAATTTATATAATGTGAATAAATTGGAATGTTGAAATTCCACAGATATAACTGCTCGGTTAAAGTTATTTTTATTATTTTTTAACCTAAAGATTTGTATTTTAATTCTAGTCCAGATAAAAGCAATAGAAATATTTGTTTTTTTTAACAATGATATTAAATGAAGGAATTTGTATATGTAATTAAATTTTCACCAAATGTTTATTTAGGTGTGAAGTTTCAGTTTTTTGTTTAGTGAGTCATACTTTTATATATGAAGATATGAACATATTAAATGGATTCTTACGTCAATATTTTTTCAAATATATTACAATAATTTGCAGTAAGTTATTTATAATCTTTGGTAAATTCAATTCTTGTTACTTAAGTTGACCAAAGGTTGGAAAAAAATACTGACTCATCTTTTAAAACAAATAATTACTTAGCTTGCAAATTTATCTAGATCTAAATAATATATTTAATATCTAGGTTAACAATTTTAATTATGTATACTTTTAGTCATGTTGATTTATGTTAATTTTTCTTTTATTATGAACTGCAATTTTCATAATTTTATAATTTACAATGTTATTTGTGTGGTTTATGATTTGATTTATTCCTTTAATAATATTTTATCTATTATTGGCATTTTTACCTTAAAATATTGTAGTTAAAACAATTTATATTCAAACTAGCAGGTGCTTGCGAATTTGTCACCAAAGAATACAAAAAAAAATAAGGGAATTTAAAATAATATAGCCTATAGCACCCAGGGATAGTGTAGCTCTCAACAGTGGTGATTTTTTTCATATTGTGTCAGTAGTTTTGGATCC
Source organism: Papilio machaon (assembly GCF_912999745.1). Classification (NCBI taxonomy): domain Eukaryota; kingdom Metazoa; phylum Arthropoda; class Insecta; order Lepidoptera; family Papilionidae; genus Papilio; species Papilio machaon. The sequence continues at coordinate 888,683 of NC_060011.1, forward strand.
TTTTACAAAGAAACAATCAAATCTTTCCTCTTTTTCCAATCTTACTTCTAACTAATATTATAAATGCGCATGTTTAGATGGATATAGCATTGCCAGGCGTCCGGATAAAGACAGGTAGGCTTTTTGATTGTGTGTCCTGCCAAAATAAACGGTTTTCCGGCTTTTGTTAGGCTTTTTACATTTCACAAACGAGAGTGTACCTATTAATACTGAGACAAAATCCTAAATAATATAGGGTCTGACCTTTCTACCCAAATGTCCGGCCAAACTGGCTGGTCTGTCCGGCTAGTAGGTTTGGCGACCTGGCAACCCTAGATGGATAGATGTTTGTTACAAGATATCTCTAGAATGGCTCAACAAATCTTGATGAAATTTGGTATACATGTAGAACATAGTCTGGAATAACAATTAGGTTATTAATTATGTTTTTTTCAATTCCATGCGGAGTCGCTGGAGACAGCCAGTACAATAATAAATTTAGTTGTCTGTCTACAATCTCGCAGTTAGTCTCTTATTGCAAAAGGTCTTAGAAACTTTCTCGTGTTACTCTATCTAGTGTTGGCTTAAGGTCGTTTAAAGGACAATAGACAGGGCAATGCTCTGTCTGTAAGATTATAACTCTATAAACGTTTATTAATTTAGTTAATATATTGACATATTCTGTTAGTTTGTGTTCTAAATAAGTATGTTTATAATTGTGGTTATCTTGGGGTCATAGATACTGTAACGGTTATTTACTCTCATTGGCTAAAGTAAATAGATATACATAAAGCTGTTCTTTGACCTTTACATGTTTATATTTAACTAGTCGCTCATTGGTTCCAATTTGAACGTAATTCATAATGAAATGTATTTTTTTTTTAATTTAAATATCTTTTAGTTCAGATACAAAAGTTTTTACTTCATGTATTAAAACATACCAGGTGGCCAATTTGTTTAGACCATTAATGTACGTTTAACCTTTGTGCTATCTACAAATTACGAACTTCGTGAAATCTTAAATGAAACAGTATTGTTTAGTACACAATTATTATATTTCATAAAAAAGGATAGATAATAAAACAGGAAATATAAAAAAGGAATAAAAGTGATAATTTATATTAGTTTTTTATAATGCTTTGGCAGCCCAAGATTATTGCGCTGCGCAGTGTCCTCGCTCCGCTTCATATGGTATTGGGTCCTGCGCAGCTAGCGTTGCCAGGCGTCCGGATAAAGCCGGACATAGGTAGGTTTTTTGATTGCGTGTCCGGACAAAATAAACGGTGTCCGGGTTGTCCGGCTTTTGTTAGGCTTTTTACATTTCGCAAACGAGAGTGGCCGAGCGCCGGCGACGAGAGTCGACTGACGGTCGTGTCCGGCCATTCTATCCAAATGTCTGGCCAAACTGGCTGGTCTGTCCGGATATTAGGTTTGGCGACCTGGCAACCCTATGCGCAGCGAGTCGCGCGAAGTTAAGAGCCGCCAAGATATTATGAAAAGACTTATAAATTTTTATGTTAGTGGGAGCACTGCGTCTGAGCATCTTCCGCTACGTTATGTTTAACGTATGTTTAGCCTTACTGGCTGTCGCTCGCGACTCTATCCGCGCGGAATTAAATAATTAACCTTAATTAGTACTCAATGTGTTCTTCTAGACTTTGTTCTACGTCCATGCCAAATTTCATTGAGATTTGTTGAGACTATCTGGAGATACCTTCTAACAAACAACCACACTTTCGCATTTATAATATTTGCAAGATTAGTAAGCCTATGACGGATTGAACTAATAGTCGCGATCGACCAGTTGCCCTCCTCTGATATACACAATATTTGTTAATTTATTAGGTAGGCAAAATTTGTTACATTTTGCGTAATCTTTATGTTACCGCAGAACTTAACTGCATGTGACAGTGATATGAATACATATTGACATCCCTTTCGTTCTCATTTATAAAACAGAGACAACAAGCGTCACTTTCGTGGGGTTTGATAACAATTTTCGCGTGAACATTCATCTTTGGTCTATCCAAAGATAATTAAATGGATAGCCATATGTTTCGATACAGGTTTGTTCACAGTGTGAACTCATCGTTCGATCAACACATTGTTTGACGGACGGACAATTTCAAAGAATTCTCAGTATTTAATAGGTTTGTTGACATACAATACAAAACATCCTTTATTCCTGTTTATGAACCGTTGTTATGAAAACTATAGAATTCACAGGTGCGAAGAAAAATTGCATAAAAATGTGTTGTGAACTCTATTAATAGGTTAAGTCAGCTTCAGTTGGGTTATGAAAAATCAATTTTTTTGCAAAAATATCTTCGTTGCAGGCACGATGGTAAAAATGGCAAATCTCGTATCGACTACTACGGCGGTATGGTTAAGACATATCAATTGTCATCCTCTGTCTACCCGAAATATGGCACTTCTATAAAGGTGAGGATATTTTTTTATAAAACAAAAGGCAGCAAACAAGTAAGCAGCCACCTGAATACGTCGAAATAGCTAAGCTACTGCTAGCAGTAGATATCTGCAATTGCAGATGCGTTGACCATTAATCGACAGAGGAGGGGACGCACAGAAAAACGAGATATCTTCTTCCTATTTCCGATAAATTCACTTCACCTTCCCATCCTGTCCTTATAATAAAAAGGTTCGGAAGGGAAAGAATAAGTAAATGTTTCAATTTCATGATATTCTACAGGTTGGATCACAAACAGAGGTAGATCCCGCAACAACAATATTTGTTGGGTGCACGAATTGGCCGGATCGACCGGCAATATCACGACCACACAGAAGACAGGCGTGAAGTGGAAGTAATTCCGCGTTTCGTCTGATGAATGTGGTGCAGGAGGCCTAAAATTAGTCCTCTTTCCCTTTCCACCCTTTTCTGTTCAGGAAAGGATGGGAAGGGGAAGTGGATTTAGTGGAACAGAGGACGCATAGGAAGGAGAAATATATTCTTTCTGTGCGTCCCCTTCTCCGTTGATTAAAGGTAGGCAACGCATCTGCATTTGCGGATGTCTATGGGCAACGGTCACCTCGCTATTGCGGCGAATCTAGGTGGCCGTTTGCTCGTTTGCCACCTTATTATATAAAAAAAAAAACCTGGACCTAGGTTACAAATTCAGTGTATAACCACTACGCCACCGATGGTCTTAGCTCTTAGTATATTCTTCTCTTGCAGGTGGCTCCTGTGACAACAGAGAAAGAGTTGAACAAAGAAACATGTCTTCAAGTGAATGGTACAGAAGATCAGAATGTCAACATTCAATCAGTACTTCCTGATATGACGGACTTTAAGTTTGTTGGTAAGGAAATTTGATTACAGTTTCACTCAGAGTTCAATTGTCCTTTAAGCAGTGTTTTAGTGAAGATTTATAGAACTGAATCTATGCTAAGGAGTAGCTTTTAGTGATCATTCAATTGCGGCTTTAATTACTTATTATCATGTACTAGCGGTCGCCCGCAACTTTATCAAGGCAGATAAGAAATAAAAGTAGCCTATAACATGACAGACGAATGCATCATGTGTACGGAATATGTTTTTTTTTAGATAGTACATACAGCTATTCCAATTTAATTAATATATATAAATATTTATTCAGGTACAGAGACAATGCAAGACGCGGATACATCTAAATGGCGTATGGTACAAACTATAGGTGACAAAGTGAACAAATATACAATGTGGGTTAAATATAAGAAGAGCCTTCGTGGTGATCCATTGCCCATTCCGGTTAGGTAATACATCTGTATATATCGTTATGATATTAAGGGGCTGATGGGCTGTGGAAGCGTGGGTGTGAATTGATTGAATTTGTTAGTGGAGGAAATTTCTATTCTGTATTTTTCATTTATCTATTACTCATTTTTGGACTTGTGGTTTGACTTTTAATACAAGGTCAAATATTTTACAGTCTACTGTTTATTTTAACGGAATTCAAATGAAATTTTTGAGAGAAACTTTTACAGAATTTTTAATATCTCCATCCTTTTCCCATTTCAAGATCCCTCCCTGCAATACCACGTTGAAGTTATTCCAACTATAGTCTAATGATTGTGCGTGTTGGAAGACTCATTTTACTCCTCTTTCCCTTGTCTTGTTTCTTATGGAAAGCATGGGGAGGGGAAATGGTTTTGACGGAGGAGAGGACTCATATGAAAGGGAAATATGGTATTTTTTTGTGTCTCCTCAGATGATTACAGATAGGTAAAGGATCTGTAATTGTGGATGTCTATAAGCCACTATTCATTTAGCCGCTTGCTAATTTGCTACCTAAGGAAAAAAAAATTGTAATTTTTTTGGAGATTTTAAAAGTAAATTTCAGTTTATCTTTGGTTTTTTTATATTATAAGGTGACAAAAGAGCTATCCACCTGGTTCACTTAAAATAGCGAAGCGACCATTGTCCATAGACATCCGCAATTACAGATGCGTAGCCTACCTTTAATCAACGGAGAGGACGCACAGAATGGGAATATTTCCCCTTCATATGCGTCCCCTCCTCATCCTTACCTAATAAGAAAAGGGGTGGGAAGTGAAAGAGGACTAAACTTAGGTCTCCGGCACTACACTTATCAGACTGTATTCAGTCTTTTGTGTGGTTGTGGTATTTCACCAGATGATGCCTATTTATAGATGTTGTTGTTGCTGGTGACTACCACTGTTAGAGTGGCTAGTTAAGTTAAGGTGGATTGAAACCATGTATATTTTTGATGTGAAACATCTATAGGCTCACTTGTAAACCGAATTGTTGGCGTGGCGACGCTTGCCGTGGCGACGGGTCGCCACGCTATACTGAGGTATACATATATATATTATCTTTTATGCATATTACTTGTACACACGATGTTTCACATCTGCCAGGCGTCCCATGACGGCTCACATTTTTTTTAATACTGTTTTTCTTTACAGGTATGAAATGAAAGGTTTCAACTCTCTGTTAGGTTCCCACTACGACCATTATTACTTGGACTACAGGGATTATAATGTTGAAGATATTGACCCCAATGTCTTTGACGTTGATCGTAGTGAGTATAACATTGTTATCTCTGTTTTTTATTAATAGAGTGAAAGGGATGGTGATATTTTTTATTGATATGTTGTCATCCTGAACGTTATCTTTGAAAAAATAAAGACGTTGAACAATCTTTATGAATGGAAGGGCTATAAGTAGTGTTATTTTGTGCCTACTTGATTAACGCCATTTTGACGCTGATAGTTGCTGTTGGTATTAGTAGTTAAGATTCGAACTAAGAATATAGATAGTACTAGCAATCGTTCAGGAATCCGTCCGCGCGGAATTTAAAAAAAAAACATAATTATTAGCCAATGTTTTCTTCTAGACTATGTTTTACATCTAAGTAAAATATCAGAGAGATCTGTTTAGCAGTTCTGGAGATTTGTAACAAACATCCATCCATACATCTACATGTTCGCTTTTATAATATTAGTAAGATTAACAGTCAGTAACAAAAACAGACGTTTTCAAGTCGGAATAAAGCAAAATTGTTATTTCCAAGCAAGGACCCTTCCATTTATAAAGATTTAGGATTTATTTTTATAATTTTTTTTGTGGTATAAATAATACTTTATTTGTTTTATTTATAGATATGAAATGCACTTCGTTCCCGGGACCCGGATCTCGTCACTTCGCCACATTCAACCCGATGAAGGAATTCGTGCATCCCGTACACAACGCGCACGTTGACAGCGAGTTTGACAGGTGACAGTGACACTGACACTGACACGTCTGTAGTGTTTTATAATCTTTGACATTTATCATTCAGTCATAGAGTATGCCAAGAAAATCACTTAAAGTTTTTTTTTAATTTTATAGACTTAAAATTACTGATTTGTCAATTGATAATTTAAATTTTTTGAAACTAGCTATAGACCGTGAGTACGTTCACGCGGAATTAAAAAAAAACATAAGCCTATGTTTTCTTCTAGTTTTTGTTTTTACATCCGTGACAAATTTCATCTTTCGATAATTTCATACAAACATCCATCCATCCATCCATCCATCCAAATATATTAGTAAGATAAGAAGATATTAATGATAATTGAGTGTTAAAAATATAATAAGGAAATGCAAAATGTAACTTTTCTTGTTGCAATGTGAACAGGTTCAAGACGAAACACAACAAGAAGTACGCCAGTGAGATAGAACACGTGAAACGTCTAAACATATTCAGACAAAATCTCAGGTAAATATTATTATTACCTATTTTTACATTACACATTCACACGAAAAAAATAATTGTTAATTTCCTTTCAATTGTATTTATTTTATTGTATACTAGCTTTTACCCGCAACTCCGTCCGCGCGGAATAAAAAAGATGCACACAAGATAAGAAAGTGTCCTATGTCCGTCTCCAAGTTCTAAGCTACCTCTCCATCAATTTTCAGCTAAATCAGTTCGACCGATCTTCAGTTATAAATAGTGTAGCTAACACGACTTTCTTTTATATATATAGATTAACTTTTTTTTTTGTATTTTTGATTGGTTTTTTCTTTCCGGTGTATTATCAGATATATTCACTCGAACAATCGTGCACGTCGTGGTTTCACATTAGCTGTGAACCATCTCGCAGATTGGGCGGAGGATGAACTCTCTGCATTAAGAGGCAGGAGATATAGTGGACCTAATCCATTAGGTGAGTGCTAACATCAGCTCACTATACATCCCCACTGAGGGGCTTAGAGCCCTTTTTTTTTTTTTTTTTTTTTTTTTTTTTTTTTTTTTTTTTTTTTTTTTTTTTTTTTTTTTTTAAAGAGGGGAATGCTTTATGCATACGACATGCCCCGGGGGGGACACGAAGTTATGCGAGATTCTCTCCCCTAGTGGGAGCATACCCGCTAAACCACCTCTGTTCCTCCTGCGCATTGGTGACGGGGCTACGGGCACGCTTTCGCACTCCTCCGCGGCCCCGTCTGCGCTAGCCGCCGAAGCAGCTCCACCACTGGGGTGGGTGAACCCACCATCCATCCTTTAGGGGAGGCGCGCCGGAACGATACGCGCCATCCTCCTTGCCCTTCGAAGCGGGTGACAGGTCCCCCCGAACCTGCCACCACGGGGCTATGGAAGCCGGAGAGACGAGGTTTTACCCCCGCCTCCCCAGCCACCATCGGCGGGTCCGATGTCGGGCCCCGCCGTTGACCCTACGGGCCGCGGAGGGGCTGGGTATGCCAGTACCCCTTCGCGGCCCCACCATACACATCCGGCCACGAGGGCTGCAGGGGGCAGGATAAACCAGTACCCACCCGCACCCCCCGCGGCCCCACCTCCTGGCATGCTCCGAAGCGGACCCCACAGTCCGCCTCTGGCAGCCTCCTCCGGGTGGGTCGGCCCTGCACGCTAGACCAGCCCAGTCCGGCCCAAGACAGCCGGTCCTGCACGCTAGGCCGACCCTGGTTCCTCTTAGCTTCACCGTGGGAGGCAGCCACGGTTACTAGAGCCCCACCGCCACGACAAGGCGGGAACCGTTGGTGGGGAGGGGCTTAGAGCCTACCCTAAGTTAGGTGTGACTAGGACATAGTCAATTCAGGCCAAGCGCGAGTTGACTTCACACATATCTTTAACCCTTAATAGCCTGATTTACGGAAGTGATTTTTTTGGAAGTAATATTTTGGAAGTAATATGTCATAGATAAAATAAAACAATAATGACATTTGATTTTTTTTTCATTTCGTTGGAAAGAATAATATACAACAGTAAAATACGTACAGCCAACCTATAAAAAAAACTAATAGTAATGTGAACATTCGGTTTAAAAGGTTGGTATCAAAATTGAAACTCTAGGTTATTAAGGGTTAAATTTTTGATGTAGATGTTTTCTTTCACCGTATATATTGAAGGGAATTGAGAAATACCGTTACCACGGCAACACATTTTTGTCTGTTTCTGGCTTAACTTTTTTTTTGAATTTACTTACTCCCTAAATGTAATGGTGTGAAAATATATATACTAAAGCGTGTCGTAAATATATAACTTTTTATTACAATAAGAATTATAGTCAATGCTGGCCAAGTGCGGGTTGACTTTCTTCTCAGATATGTGCAGTATCACGATGTTTACCTTCATTTTATATTTTGAAGGGAAACTATCGAAGGAAAACTGTCTAGGTTTTTAAATATCACTTTATTGGGAGCTTCAGCTAAAATAAAACTACGTAAATTAGACATAATATAGAAGAAGCATCAAACTCTAGTACACCGGTTATAATGACGTCTACTTCACCAACAATTTCAAATATTCATTAAGTTCTAGTACTCGCTTGGAATTTTATTAGCGTAGAAATTAAAAAAAAATTAGCCTATAACTGGAACTAAATCTACACTAAAGAGTAGCATTTAGTGATCATTCAATAGCGACCTTAATTACTAATTATTATGCATTATCTGTCGCCTGCGACTTCGTTAAGGCAGAAAAAAAACTAGTCTTAAACATGCCCACGTACATCATCAAAATAGGTCCAGCCGTTCCGGAGATTACTTGGAACAAACATCTTGCGAAAAGACATACAGACAGACAGACCAAAAATAAATTGTTTTTCTTTAACAGCAACGTAAATATATTAAATATCAATCCGGTTATAACGACTTTGTATCAGATAAATAAATTCAGTCGTTTTAATCGGTTTAAATGACCGTCATTATAACCGATTGCAGGTCTTCAGTTCCCGTACGGTGAGACGGAGCTGGAGGAGATGAGTGTGAAGTTACCTCCGGAGTTTGACTGGAGATTGTTTGGAGCTGTGACACCTGTTAAAGGTAAATTATGTCTAGTTTTTAATTAATAATCACACTAACTGTTGGTTTCTGAGATCAGGAGGATGTGAGGATCAGGAAACGATGTGAAGGAGGATTTGATGGAGGAGGAGATGCATAGGAACGTTAAATATTGCCTTTTTGTCGTGGATTGAAGGTAGGCAACGTATCTGCAATTGCGAATGTCTATAGGCAGAGGTCGCTTCGCCATTTCGGCGAATTCATGTGGCCGCTTGCTCGTTTGCCACCTAGGTAATATAAAAAAAAAAAGATGGATGTCTTAATAAATCTTGATGAAATTTGGTATACAAGTAGAACGTAGTCTTCTTAAGTTTTTTTTTACATTCCTTGCGAATGGAAACGCAGGCGACAGCTAGTAATCTATAATAATACAAGCTGTAACCTACGTATCCGTACGCGAAGAATTAAAAAAAAAAACATATTTAGTAACCTATGTCTTCTTTCAGATTATGTTCTACATGTATACCCAATTTCATCAGCATCCATCCATCCATTCAATGTAACACAAAATCTTAGTAATCATTGAATATTTTTAGATTATCCTTATTTATGGATTAGTATGATTGTGTAGACCAGTCAGTGTGCGGGTCGTGCTGGTCCTTCGGTACTGTGGGTGCAGTAGAGGGAGCTCTGTTCCTGCACAATGGTGGACATCTCGTGAGGCTCTCGCAGCAGACCCTCATCGACTGCTCATGGGGGTATGAATTTAACATATAACTCCCAACTCAATATACATCCCTACTGAAGGGCTCGGAGCCTACCCTAAGTTAGGTGTGACTATAATCCGGTCGCAGAGCACGAAGAATTTCGTACAATGACCTCTCTACCTACTGACAGAGGTTACAAACGTTAGTGCGGTTTACATGAATTATTTGAAGGAGAAAGAAAATTTACCAACTTATAAAATATAGTTATTATTATTATATAAATTAATTATTTAGATTTAATAATACAAGTAATGAAAATCTAGACAAGTATCTAATAATAAAAAATCAAAAATCAGAATCTGATTCCTCTGTTTCGGAGTAACTGTTTTCCGAAGACGTCGCGCCTGTCACATTTATTACAAAAGAATCAACAGTTTTGTCAACATTATCATCTAGTCTAGCTAATTTCGATTCCTCTTATTAAAAATTAAACTTATAGTCTCCAATAAAAGGTTTACAATCCCTGAGGACGGCGTCCTTTGTTTATGTGCGAGCGAGACTCATTGTATTTACGCGGGAGTGACAGAGACAGGTAATGCGAATTCAATGTACGAAATTCTTCGTGCTCCGCGACTGGACTATAGACCATAGTCAATGCAGGCACAGTGCAGCTTGACTTCACACATATCATTGAATTTCTTCTCAGATATGTGCAGCATCACGATGTTTTCCTTCACTGTAAGAACGTCAGATAAATGTACATACGTAAATAAACAAGTTTTGTCGATTGAGAACAGCGCCATCTAGTTATCCATACTAACATTACTACATTTAAGTTGAGTACAGCGCCATCTAGTAAACAGCCTTAATAATAATACGAATTTTTCGAAAACAGCGCCATCTATCGAACAATAACACAATTCTATTTTTTATCCTTTTTAATGTTTGTTTTAGTTACGGCAACAATGGCTGCGATGGAGGTGAAGACTTCCGCGCCTATCAGTGGATCATGAAGCATGGTCTGCCCACTGAAGAGGACTACGGAGATTACTTAGGACAGGTACAGCAGTACTCAGAGTTGTTATTTACAGTTGAAAGTGGTAAAGCGAGAATCTAAAGGCTTTGATATTTGTTTTTATATGTTTCTCTTTCTTGATTTTGTCCCTTATGGAGGTCGTTCGGTCGGACAATGATTCTCGCTTAGAGTTTTGTCGCTTCTACAGTTCTCGCTTATCCAGGTTTTGACTGTATAATTAAGTTAGTCTCTTAGTTTAGGTTTTAGTTTTTTTTTTTTTTTTTATTTAAAGTTATTGTTTATGTTTAAAATTAAAACTATTATTATAAAATTAATTTAATTTTATTCTAAATACATATTTAAAGACTAGTTTCCATAACTGTAATATTTTTTACTATAAATAAAACTAGCTGTCGCCCGCGACTCCGTCCGCGCGCAGTGAATAAGCTTATATGACACGTTCGTAGATTTACCATAGCAGGGCCATCTATTGATTACTTACTCAACCCAGTCGAAAGGTATCGACATCTGTTAGAATCATTTGGAGTTAACAGATAATTGTGACTGTCAAATAATAACAGACAAATAATTAGCAATAAATTAAAATTGCGACTATAATTTGAGATTTAAACTATCCTATCTCTCAAGTTGGATCGAACTGCACATGGTGTGCGAATTTTATTATAATCGGTTAAGTAGTTTAGGAGTCCATTGAGGACAAACATTGTGACATGAGATTTATATATATTAAGATAGTTTAACCGAAATATAATATATTTTATTTTAAACATAATAAAAATCAATTTTAATTAATAAATATTTAATATTTCAGGATGGTTATTGTCACGTTGATAATGTGACTTTAGTGACATCAATCAAAGGTTGGGTAAATGTTACAACAAACAATGAGAACGCACTACGTGTAAGTAACAACAATCATCATCATCATCAGCTCACTATACATCCCCACTGAGGGGTTCACAGCCTACCCCAAGTTAGGTGTGACTAGGACATAGTCAATTCAGGCCAAGTGCGGGTTGACTTCACACATATCATTGAATTTCTTCTCAGATATGTGCATCATCACGATGTTTTCCTTCACTGTAAGAACGTCGGATAAATGTACATATGTAAATCGAAAATCGAAAAACACATTGTTACATGACGGGATTTGAACCCAGGACTTGTAAATTGCAAATCAAGTGCTTAACCCCTGAGACACCGACGCTCTTTAACAACATTATACTTGTAATTAACTAATAGTGGGTTTCTGAGACCAAAATTTGAAACATATTAAATCTATTTTGTTGTTTTTTTTTGTTTTCAGTAACCCACGATAAGAAATTGAGAATTTAATATGATTTTGTTATTAATGAAATTTAGGATAATTTACAATTAGCAAAAGAATTGAAATTAAAAAAAAATTCAAGTCGTGTCACTTTTTAAGTAAATTTCGTTACATGATAGAGACGGAAGATGTAAATGTATGGTAGTGAAAGAGAGATAGATACATTTTTGTCATATTGTTAAATAATATGCCTTCTAAGGTACTAGTTGATGTTCGCGACTCCGTCCGGAATTGTTCTTCCAGATTGTGTTTTATATTTATGACAAACTAGCTTTTACCCGCGACTCCGTCCGCGCGGAATAAAAAAAATGCACACAAGATAAAAAAGTTCCTATGTCCATCTCCTAGTTCTAAGCTACCTCCCCATCAATTTTTAGCTAAATTGATTCAGCCGTTCTTGAGTTATAAATAGTGTAACTAACACTACTTTCTGAATATATATCGTGAGGTGAAAGGCTATTTGTTTTAAACGACATTTTTTGCGATATTAACTTATATATATATACAGAATCAGGGAATTTTTCTGATATAGATTTCATCACGATCTGTTGAGTTGTTTTGGAGATATCTTCAAACATACATCTTAATTTTCGCATCTATATATATAAAAGAAAGACATGTTAGTTACACTATTTATAACTCAAGAACGGCTGAATCGATTTGACTGAAAATTGATGGGCAGGTAGCTTAGAACCAGGAATAGGACATAGGATAATTTTTACCCCGTTTTATATTTTTTATTCCTCGCGGATGGAGTCGCGGGTAAAAGCTAGTTTATAATATTAGTAAGATATCTAATTGTTTTTTTTTACAGTTGGCGATATTTAAACATGGACCAATATCAGTTGCTATTGATGCATCCCACAAGAGTTTCAGTTTCTACTCTCATGGTGTTTACTATGAACCTAAATGGTAATATATATATATACTACTAGCTTTTATCCGTGATTCCGTATGTAAGGAATTAAAAAAATAGTAAAAAAAAATGTGATCCGTCATGGGACGCCTGGCAGATGTGAAACATCATGTGTGTACATATATATATACAGTCAAAACCGTTTATGGCGACATCGTTTAGAACAACATACCGGTTAAATTGACCAAAATCAAAGGTCCTGGCTGAATGTTATATACATATCTTTCCTATTAATACCTGTCACCGGTTGTTACAACTATCGGTTTTTACGACTCAATATGAGTAGTCCCTTCGATGTCGTTATAACAGATTTTGACTGTATATAATATATATATATATATATATATATATATATATGTATACCTCAGTATAGCTTGACGACTCGTCGCCACGGCAAGCGTCGCCACGCCAACAATTCGGTTTATAAGTGATCCTATAGATGTTTCACATCAAAACTTATTAAGTATGTGTTGTGTGATTATGTTCTACATCGATGTCAAATTTCATCAAGATCCGTTGATACCTTCTAATAAACATCCATCCATACATCGATACATCTATCCATACATTCAAACATTCGCATTTATAATAAAAAAGCTCAGAAAATATTTATTACATTCATTGTCATAAATTCTTTTCTCATTACTGATTTAATTATACTTTCTTTAAATTTATTTTAATTTTAATTATCATAACTTATTTACTTTTATTTTATATTAATTTAAATTTAAATTTTGGATCTCACAGTCAAATTATTTTATATAATTTTGTGGGACATAGTTCTATTTTAGGTTATCATTGTATTAAAAATAAATAAATAAATAGACAATAATAATAATATTAGTAAGATTACTTAATATTTATTAATAATTTTATTCGACTGGTAATAATTTTTCGAATTCTTTACATTTTGGAAGCAACCATTTTGTTTTTAAATTTACTTTCACAAGATAAATGCATTTTGATGTAATTTTTTTTTTTTTTTACAGTAAAAATAAGATTGATGAATTAGACCACGCTGTCCTGGCGGTGGGTTATGGTGTGTTGAATGGTCAGAAATATTGGTTGGTCAAGAATTCCTGGTCCAATTTGTGGGGCAACGATGGTTATGTACTTATGTCGTCTAGAGATAACAACTGTGGTGTGGAAACTGCACCCACTTATGTACTCATTTAAGATAAATTCAACTCTATCTTATTGTAATAAGGCTTAGATTGCAATGATTGATAGTCGAAGGTTTTTGAGACCAAAAACCTTGTATGAAACAGATTCTATTAGCTAAGTCTTTTTTATTAAATAAATGAGATGAAATATGTTTTTTTTTACAGATATTTTGGTCTCAGAAACCGACAATTAATATTAATTATGAATCTCATATTTTGAATATATTTGTTTTTAAATGTGTTTTTTCTGGTTTGTAATAAGAATAATACCAAGTAGGTTGTAATGTATTTTATTTTGGTAACAGCGCCATCTATTGGGATAGTTTGGAATTGGAGCAATTACTTTAGTTTGGAATTTCTATAATAGATGGCGTTGTAACTAAATTGTAATAAAACATCTGAATGCAATAAACCTTAAAAGTAAATTGATTCTTGTAGTAATCTTAGAGGTATTATTAAATAATTTCGTTATTACAGAAATAGTTTGATTTTCAAGTTCCAACTATTATTATAAGCTTTTTTTTTCCTTGTTCATGACAAAAGTATTTGAACATTAGTTTTTAGGAAGTAAATGTGTTTTTATACTTTGTTTTGGTAAACACTGGCTGTGTAGTGAATAAAGTTTAAAACGGAATTTGTGTTTTATTTGTATTATGAAGTTTTTCATTTTATTGTTAAAGCAATCTTACTGCTTACTAATATAAATGCGAATGTATAGATAGATGGATGGATGGATGTTTGTTTGAAGATATCTCCGAAACGGTTCAACGGATCTCGATGAAAATTGACACACATATTGAACATAATCTGGAAGAACACATAGGTTACTAATTACGTTTTTTTTTTATTCCGCGCGGACGGAGTCGCGGGAAATAGCTAGTACATTTAATAAAAAAAAAAACTCAATCAGATATGCGATTTCACTGTTATATTTTGTCATCTAGACTTATCGTTGGTTTCTAAGACCAAAATCCCTATAAAACATTGTTATCTTTGTTTTATCACAAACTTTTTCTTCCAGACTATGTTCCACATCTATACCAAATTTCAGACGTTCTGGATATACCTTCTAACAAACATCCATCCATCCATCTAAACACATCTATCTTATATATATAAAAGAAAGTCGTGTTAGTTACACCATTTATAACTCAAGAACGGCTGGATCGGTTTGACTGAAAATTGGTGGGCAGGTAGCTTAGAACCAGGAAACGGACATAGGATAATTTTTAACCCGTTTTCTATTTTTTATTCCGCGCGGACGGAGTCGCGAGTAAAAGCTAGTTTATAATATTAGTAAGATAATGACAGGGATGATCGTGCACTAAGCAGCAATTTATACAACTCTGCGATAGAAAAATATTTTGTAAAAACCAAGCGTTATTTTAAATTATATTTTCACTTCGACATTGGAGTTCCAGGGTTAAAAAAATATAGAGTTCATGTTACAATGGTTTATTATAGAGATTCAATGGAATTTGAAGTTGTTTGTATGAGTCTAGTGAGGGGGGACCCACACACACATTCCTCCTGTTGCTATCGTCTCACCGGGGCACTCATCTTGGTATATACCTTTTTGGTACTGAATAAAAATAATTATATTAAAATTCCTATGATACGGAATAGAATTCAAGATAAACAATTGTAAAAAAAAATACTTCAAAATACAGAACAAGAGACAGTGCGATAGATTTAGTATTAAAAATAACTCATGTTGTTGGGTGCCGCTGTACGATGACTTTGAATGGAAATAGAAAGAAATTTTATGATAGATCCCGCAATAATAATATTTGTAGGGGTCCACGATTGGGACTCGAACGGTACAATACCACGACCACACAGAAGACGGGCGTCAAGTGGAAGGAATTCCGCGCTTCGACTAATGAGTAGTGCCGGAGGCTTAATTTTCGTCCGCGTTGCCTTCACACCCTTCTAATATATAAAATTCTCGTGTCACAGTTTTCGTTCCCGTACTCCTCCGAAACGGCTTGACCGATTCTCATGAAATTTTGTGAGCATATTCAGTAGGTCTGAGAATCGGACATCTATTTTTCATAACCCCCCCATTTTTTAACTGCGCGCGGACGGAGTCGTGGGCGACAGCTAGTTTTCTTATAAGAAAATGATA